>NW_015405922.1:0-2582 GCF_001527695.2 Protobothrops mucrosquamatus
AGGCCTTGGTAAGGCCACACTTGGAGTTTTGCATCCAGTTTTGGTCACCGTGATGTAAAAAAGATTTTGAGACTCTAGAACAGTGGTTCTCAACCTGTGGGTCGGGACCCCATTTGGGGTTGATCGACCATTTCACGGGGGTCGCCAAGCAAGGCTGTCCGCCATTTTTTTTGTCCGCCATTTTTTTCCCCTTTTCCGGCGGGTGCCTTACCTCCCTTGGGCTGGGCCAGCTGGTGGTCGGCCTGCTCTGTCTCTGCCACTTGCCAGCTACGCCTCGGCCGGCGCAGGGGGCGGAACCATGCATGCATGGCGCTACCGGGCAGGGAAAGTCCTCGACTTACAACCGGTTGGGTAGTCCTCGACTTACGACCGGTTGGGGTCACGGCATTAAAAAGGTTGAGAACCACTGCTCTAGAAAGAGTGTAGAGAACAGCAACAAAGATGATCAGGGGACTGGAGGCTAAAACATATAAGGAACGGTTGCTGGAATTGGGGATGTCTAGTTTAACGAAGAGAAGGACGAGGGGGGACAGGATAGCAGTCTTCCAGTATCTCAGGGGCTGCCCCAAAGAAGAGGGAGTCAAGCTATTCTCCAAAGCGCCTGAAGGCAGGACAAGAAGCAACGGATGGAAACTAACCAAAGAGAGAAGCAACCTGGAACTAAGGAGAAACTTCCTGACAGTGAGAACAATTAACCAGTGGAACTGCTTGCCTCCAGATGTTGTGGGTGCTCCATCACTGGAGGTTTTACAGAAGAGATTGGACAATGATTTGTCTGAAATGGAATAGGGTCTCCTGCTTAAGCAGCGGGTTAGACTAGAAGACCTCCAAGGTCCCTTCTATTATTCTGCTATTCAGTTTATTCTGTTAAGTTCATTTAACTGACTTTCTACGTACAGTAATGGAGGCAAGAGTTTTTGTCCTATCCAGTAAACTTCACTTTGTACTTACCTTGGATGAGTTAAAGTACAAAAAATTATAACTTTTGAGTTCCAGGTTCCCTCTTTGCATGACAGAATGCTTTTGAACAGGAACGTTCCCAATAAATCCTAATCAAATGATCTTCCTGTTCCGGATTGCTTAATAGTGCGTGCCGGGGGCAGGAAGCGAGATCCAGATTTGGGCAACCATTTCTCCTTGCTGGCCCCTTGCCTTCCCTGCCCCATTAGCTTTATTACTAGCCCCCTGCCTTCTCTGACCCCCATTAGCTCTGCTCGATTCCTCGGGCTGGTCCCTTGCCTTCTATGTCCCCCCATTAGCTCCGCTCAGTTTCTCCTGGCTGGTACCCTGCCTTCCACGATCCCATTAGCTCTGCTAGTGGCAGACCGTTCCGCTGAGTAATTGTTCTTCCAGTTAGGACATTTCTCCTTAGCTCTAGGTTGTTTGTCTCCTTGATTAGTTTCCATCCGTTGCTTCTTGTCCTGACTTCAGGAGAATAGGTGGACACCCCCCCCCCTTTTCTTTGTGGCAGCCCCTCAGATATTGGAAGGATGCTGTCATGTCAGCCCTGGTCCTTCTTTTGACTACAAGCCACTCAAAGGCCAGATTCACTCCAAGCATCTCTTTGCAACTAGGAGTTCTGTTTTAGAGTTCTGTTTTATCCACTTTAACTATTGTGGGATTCTACAATCCATCCTCAGCGTTTTAACGGGAGGAAAAGCTGGCTGTGCTCACAACGACCAGGCCTAATTAAGTCAAAGACCAAGCAGCCGCATTCACACAGCAACCAAGCTGCCTGAAACTGACTGGACCTTAATCAGAGTCACTCTGAAGACTTTTGTCGTTCTAAAAATGCCTGCGCTGCTTGGAAAATGAATTTTTTAATCCGCTCCTTTTTGTGAACAGTCACAATCTGTGACAGTTGATAAACGAGGACTACCTTGATAGGAGAGGAAGAGGGTGCTTTTAACTTGCTGACATCATTTCAGACGCCTCAAACTTTAACTCCCAGGACTATCGGGAGTTATATACCCCACCCAAACTCTAAGGCAGGACATGGTAGGATTAACCCACAGACGCCAAAGGGACACAGGTCAAAATACACGACACAGGAAATATAAAGCCTCAAACAGGAACAGGAAACAACTTCAAGAGCCCCAAAGGGTATAAAAACCCACTCCCTACATGTGCTCTCTCTCTCTCTTTTCTTCCAGAGCCATCTTTCTGTCTGGCTCTCCTCTTCAATAAACTGCAACCTTCTTTCTAAAGCAGTCTCCATGTTGTTTATTCCCGGCTTGGACTGAACCAGGATGAAGACTTTTCCTTCAACACTTGTGTTAGGCATGAAAGCCAGCTGGGTGACTTTGGGCCACTCACCAGGAGCCTGTGAGTTCTAGTCCCACCTTAGGCATGAAAGTGGGCGGAGTGACTTTGGGCCACTTGCCAGGAGACTGTGAGTTCTAGTCCCACCTTAGGCATGAAAGTGGGCTGAGTGACTTTGGGCCACTCGCCAGGAGACTGTGAGTTCTAGTCCCACCTTAGGCATGAAAGTGGGCTGAGTGACTTTGGGCCACTCACCAGGAGACTGTGAGTTCTAGTCCCGCCTTAGGCATGAAAGTGGGCTGAGTGACTTTGGGCCACTC
>NW_015405923.1:0-2582 GCF_001527695.2 Protobothrops mucrosquamatus
CCACGCATGCGTGGTTCTGCCCCCTGCGCCGGCCGAGGCGTAGCTGGCAAGCGGCAGAGACGGAGCAGGCCGACCACCAGCTGGCCCAGCTCAAGGGAGGTAAGGCACCCGCCGGAAAAGGGGAAAAAAATGGCGGACAGCCTTGCTTGGCGACCCCCGTGAAATGGTCGATCGACCCCAAATGGGGTCGCGACCCATACGTTGAGAACCGCTGTTGTAGCTAAATTAACACTGTAGAGAGAACAGGAACTGCAGACGATGTGCAGTTGTGAGGATGCTCCAACCTGCTTCTGTCACAGGGTCTTGTGAAGAAGTTTCACAGGGTTACCTTTTGCCCGATGAGCTGGTCCATAAATCTTAATCAACAGCCCTTCCTTTCCAAGGTAATACAAGCCAGATGAACGCTGTCCACCTTGGAAAGAAACCAGAGGCCAGGGCATTGCCTGCAGGGGACAAAAGTTGCCTCTGTATTTCAAAAGGGCCGTCAGCGAAAGGGGAGGCCGATAGAAAAAGCTTTGGGGAAGCAAAGACTTATTGGGAGCAGATAAGGAGATGGATACAGGAAATAACAAAAGAACAAACTGAACTTAAACCCGAAATATTCCTATTAGGCATAATCAATCCAAAGATGGAAAAACAACTTCAATACATCATTATAAAACATAATAACTGCTGCACGCATTGCATATGCGTAATGCTGGAAAAGGGAAAACATACCAACAAATGTAATGATTATTTACAAGATAGTAGAATGTGCTGAGATGTACAAACGTACTCTAAAAATAAAAGACAAGGAAGTTACAGAATTTTAGGAGATATGGGACAGGTATTACAATTGGTTAGAATTGAGGAATAGAAAAGTATGAGAAGTCATGTAAACAAGTGTAAATAAATGTAAGAGATATAGGACATAGTATTGTTAAGAAAAAAGAAAAATGTACTTTTGTATTTTATATTTGTAAAGAGAAAAAGAAAAATTAAAAAAAAAAAAGCTTTGGGGAAACTTCTCTCTCTTCCCTTTAAATCTGATCTGGGCAGTCCAGGAAATTAAAAGTCTGAAACTATTCAGGTTGGGATAGAAAACAGATGATCTGATGCACAGAAAGTCTACAGTTGGAGCTTCACAGACCTGCAAGGGGAACACATGTCAGCAATCCATGCAGCATTTCAAGGAGGTGGGGGTGGTTAGGGAGAACTTTTAGCCTTTTGATACTTAACACTTTGCCAGAGAATAAAAAAAAAGAGCATCCCAGCTAGCAAATGGAATATTTTTCCAGGCAACTTACAGATGTCCCTTCCGCCATCCTACCTACCCCCACTTATATCTTACTGGTCCTTCTGATTAGCTACTCTTTTTAGCATTTTATCATCCAGGGGACAGTTGCAGTGATGCATATTGTTCCCCTACACACACACACACACACACACACACATTCCCCTTCTATCTTTGACTCCATTTTACTCTTCCGTGAGTTTCTGGCAGTCCTTAGTGGCAAACACCCCTTTCCCCTTTCCTTCAGCTGCAAAACTTGAGACGACAATTAGAGTTTCTTTGTGTTCTTTGCTACAACCTACTTGTGGACATCTGGATTTCTGTAGCCTTTTTAGAGTAGCACTTCTTGGGGATAACTATTCGTAGAACATAGAATAATAAGGTTGGGAGGGACCTTGGAGGTCTTCAAGCACCTGCTCAAGGCAGGAGGCCCTACACCATTTCTTAAAAACCTCCAGTGATGGAGCAGCCCCAACTGGGATCTCTCTTTAATGATCTTCCACCCAAAACGTCTTGTCCTGCCATCAGGTGCTTTGAAAAATAGGTTGTGACAGACCCTCAAGAGTCACCCCTGGTCCTTCTCTTCGTTAGACTAGGCTTTCTCCTTTCCTTCAGCTACAAAAATCCAGTTTAGAAGGGAATACCTCCAGAGAGTGATTATTTAGAAGATTATTATTTCCCGGTTGAACAGAAAGGAAATAAAAATATAATCATCAATTTGTGATTCATAAAATGGTTTTGGAGCGTCGCAAAAGCGAAAAAAAAATAATAGCAATTTACATATAGTATGGTCTGGATTGATTATAAAAAGGCATTTGATTCATTACCATATAATTGGATCATTAAATGCTTAAAAACAACTGTATTAGTAAAAACGTTACAATGTTTATAGGAAAAAAAAAGAACGAAGCAGTGGAAAACAGAATTATTTGCCTGGAAATGAAAAATATGCACTTTTCAGCATTCGGAGGAACATCTTCCAAGGTGACACAAATTTATCACCCTTATTATTTGTCACTGCTATGACCCCACTTTCAGTGTTTTGGAAGAAAACAAATCTTGGCTATCAAACAGCCAAAAATAAAAAAAGCTAATAAAACCTCACATTCGCCTTTTACAGATGGTCTGAAGCTTTATGGAAAATCAGAAATCAAAATGGAGTCCTTGACAAGTGGTGCATTTTTAGTACAGATATATCAACAGAATTTTGGCTAGAGAAATGTCCTATAGTATCAATAAATCAGGGTAAAAATCATGAACAGTGATGGAATTGAAATGCCAAATGGCCAAACCATCAGGAGCCATCAAG
>NW_015405924.1:0-2582 GCF_001527695.2 Protobothrops mucrosquamatus
CCTCTCTCAAGGTTGTTAGGTCTTCTCCAGTTCATCCCTGCGCACTGAGATAAGGCAGATGGCCCCGAGGCATTCCTTTCATACCCCATAAAGGATACATCAAAGCAGATGATGACTAGATGACAGTCCTTGATTGGTACCAAGTAGGTCCAAAAAAGCTCTCCAGAACTCTGAGGTGAACTGGACTCTCCTGTCTGATATAATGTGTTGTGGGGCCCCATGCAGCCGATATATATGTAGTACAACTAATCTGTCTAAGGCTTTTGCAGTGGGAATCTTCTGGCAGGGTATGAAGTGGATCTGTTTGGAGAATAGGTCCATCACAACCCAAGTGACAGTGGCAATTCTACTATAAAATCCATAGAGATCTGTCTCCAGGGTGCTGAAGGGCTGGCCACCGCTTGTAACAATCATTTTCCCCTGTCTCTGCTTTGCCACTGCGCAGACGGGGCAGCTTGCCACATAGCTTTCAATGTCCTTTTTTTATAGATGGACACCAGAATTGCCTTTTGGTCAAATGGAGAGTTTTCACAAATCCAAAATGCCCTGCCATTTTCAAGTCGTGGCAGAGTTGCATGGTTTTTACTCTCTGGGGTTTTGGCACGTATAACTTTTATCCTACCCAGGGCAGTTCGTCCCTCATCGAGCAAAGGTTCTTATGGTTAAGGAGCCATTTGTCAGTTTCTAATGCTCGTCTAAACTCGATCCCTGATTTGCTGTTCAAAGGTGGGTTTTTCCTAAGGTTTTCCTTTCTGGTGGTTGGAGCCTCTACGTCACTGCTCCCTGGCCTCGTTTTTTTTTTGCCTGAGCTCTCGTGGTTACAGGAGCCGCTAATTGTTTTGGGTTCATCAAAGTTTGAATACTTTGGACTTTGTATTGTGGCATCCTCAACAAGGCATCAGCTAAAAAGTTATTTCCCTCAGGGATGTATTTAATTGAGAAATCAAACCAGTGGAAAGGCTGGGACCACTGAACTTGTTTTGGGGACAATTTCCTTGGGGGTTTTAGTGCTTCAAGGTTCTTGTGATAGGTCCACATCTGAAAGGGGATTTTACTCCCCTCCAGAAAATGTCTCCACGTGAGCAGAGCCATCGCATCACATACGCCTCCTTTTCCCACACTGCCCACCTCTGTTCCATTTCAGTGAGCTTTTTGGATGTGTACGCGCAAGGTTGCAATTTCCCCTCCTGATTCTCTTGAAGCAGCACCGCCCCCACCACAACATTGCTAGTGTCTGCCTGAATGACAAATGGATTCTCCAGGTCTGGGTATTTTAACACCGGCTCAGCCGGAAAAAGTCTTTTTAATTTCTCAAAAGCTGCTTGGCACTCCATAGTCCATTTCAACGGCTGACTGGGTTTCGGTTTTCCCACCCTTTTGTTTTTAGTAGATTTTTGATGGGGAGAGCAATTTGGGTGAAATAGGAAATAAACTGTCTGTAGAAATTCATGAACCCAAGGAAGCTTTGCAATTGCTTCCATGTGCGAGGCGGCGTCCACTCCAACACTCCCTGTACCTTCTCTGGGTCCATTTCTATCCCCTGGTGGGAAATCTGGTAACCCAAGTAGTCAATTTTTTCCTTGTGGAACTCGCATTTTGATAGCTTGGCATAGAGGCGTGCTGCACGTACTTTATTTAAAACTGTTCTGACTAATTTGATATGCTCCTCCTTCATCTCGGTGAATATTAGGATGTCATCCAAATACACCAGAACCTCCTTGTACAAGTGCTCCTGGAGAACCTCATTTATCAGCTGCATGAATACTGCGGGCACCCCTTGTAATCCAAAAGGCAGGACTTGGAACTGGAAGCACCCCAAAGGGCAATTAAATGTCGTTTTCCACTCATCCCCTTCCTTTATCCTAACTCGGTAGTATGCTTCTCTTAAATCCAGTTTGGAGAATATTTTACTCTTGGAAAGGTGAACCAGCATGTCCTTCATTAATGGCAAGAGGTAGACATTCTTGCAAACAGCATTTAGAGACCTATATTCCACACACAGGCGTAGAGACCCATCTCCCGGAATAACACAGGAGCGGCTGTCTTTGACCGTGCCGGCTGAATGAACCCCCATGCTAAATTCTTTTCAATGAACTTCTGCAGCTTCTCAAGCTCTCTAGGAGTCATCGAATAGAGCTTGGGTTTGGGTAGTTTAGTTCCCAGCAGGATTTCAATGGCACAGTCAGTGGGCTGGTGGGGGGGTAGTTCGTCAGACCTTTCCTCACAGAAGACTTCAGCCAGAGCTCGGGATTCTTTAGGTATGCTTTCCAATGGCCTGTCGCTTGCAGTTACCATCTCGGCCATTCTCCCGCCTCTCCTTTTCAATACCCTATCCTGTGACACAGCCTTCCTTTTTGGGAACCTCAATTCCCCTGTTCTCCAATTTATTATTATTATTATTATTATTAATTTAATTTATATCCCGCCCTTCTCCTTGCGGACTCAGGGCGGCTAACAACCAGATAAAACACTAATCCCCAGAACTACAATATTAAAAACATAAGTAAAAACAAATATTAGTAATGTGGTCAGATTGATTTAAAAATTACTTTAAAACCCCATTAAAATTTTCCCCTAGGCCA
>NW_015405925.1:0-2581 GCF_001527695.2 Protobothrops mucrosquamatus
CTAATAAAATCTACATTAATTAACATTAATTATATTTTTATATGTTCCTCTAGGTCAGGTGTAGGCAACCGTGGCTCTTTTATGACTCGTGGACTTCAACTCCCAGAATTCCTGAGCCAGCATGGCTCAGCTTGGAAACCTCTCCCTTTTCCCTCAGCACGGCTGGCTCAGGAATTCTGGGAGTTGAAGTCCACGAGTCATAAAAGAGCCAAGCTTGCCTACCCCTGCCTTAGACCCCTTTGTGGGAGGCTCAGCCACTCTGTTCAGAGAGCTAGCTTGATCTTGCCTTTAGGAAGATGGGTTCCTGGATTGTCCTCAGTCATCGGGAAAGACTTCGACCCCGTTTTTATCGTTTCAGGTCCATCAGTGGGAAAAAGCTCTGCTCCAGCTGTGGACACCCCCTTGGGAAAGGTGCCGCCATGATTATTGAATCGCTCGGTCTTTATTTCCATATTCAGTGCTTCAGGGTAGGTGTCTCTTGATCGTCTTTGCCCTTCCTGACCAAAGCTTAGCCAACCTAGAGGTCTTCTCATAGTGAAGATGAGTAGATGTCCTTAATTTTGGGGGGAGAAACGTTTAGATTAGATTCTAGGTAGCAACACGGAGTCCTTTGGTTGACTTTTTTTTTTTTTAATTGAAAATTTTATAAAATTTTACAATATAAATCCCCCCCAAACCCAACCCTCCATCCCTCCCCCCCCTCACTTCCCAGAGCCAATCACAGGATTAACAATAAAATAATCATAATCTAACTAACATTAATCAACTATTAATCTAACAAATCTATAGTTTCCTTTAACTCTCTTTTAAAACAAATGTACAATTATAAAATACCATAATATTAACATAATTTTAAATATTAAAAATAAAACTAAATAACATTATAACTTTTAAACAAAAATAATACTCAGAAATTCATTCAAAAACCAAATGATATTTTTTTGTTCCATATTTAAACTCAATATAATCAATCCATCTTCTCCAAACCAATATATATATATCTTTCTTGTGAATAATCCTTCACATAAGCGGAAATCTTGGCCATTTCTGCTAAGTTTGAGACTTTAAATACCCAATCTTCTATAGTAGGTAAACATTTCGTTTTCCAAAATTGAGCAATTAATAATCTTGGTTAACTTTTGTCAATGCCCTTGACGGCTCTTCCTAATTTATGAATTAGTTTGCCTCTTCTTTCTCACCGATTCCAACAGTTATCCCACTGTCGGGCTATGGAAAAGCTGCAAAAACCTGGCATCTGCTTTGATTTATCCCTTTTATTATGCGCACAGAGATTGAGGTCATTTTACAGCTGGTTTCAAGCTAATAAAACCCCAGGGACTTTCGTTACATTTTGCTGATTGATTTAATAATTTCCTGGTAAAAGCTGACAGACGTCCATCCATGTCGTCTTCCTTACTTGGTACAATTCTGGAATTTCATTCCTAGGATGGAACCTAGAACAGTGTTCCCCAAGCTTTCCGGATCGGTGGCCCGACAGGTGGGGGGGAAGAGGGGATGGTTTTGTCTAAAGGGCAGGTGCATGCCTGCATTTGCGTTAGCAGTGGGCACATGCGCACGGCGCTCATGTGAGTGGGGCTTGTTGTGATTCCTCGCCAGCCAGTGTACCCGGCAGCTGAGTTTGAGGAATCAGAGGAGGAGGAGGAGGAGGGGCCTGGAGGGACATCAGAGTCAGAGGAAGGCTCTGAGGAGCTCCAAGACTTACAATCTGACGAAGAGCCTGGCCCCTCTACTCGCGCTCAGACTGAGACACAGCTGTGCTGGGAGCCTGAGTTGGACAGTGCTGAAGAACAGCTGGGACAAATCCAGGATGCACGAAAACGCCGGCAGGCAAAGAGAGTAGGACAGAGGGATGCAATGGGGCGGCTCCAAAGGCAAAGGAGAAGGAATTAGGAAGCCACGCCTTGGCTGCATAATAAAAGGGAAGGTGTGGGAGGTGCTGGTGGCTGAAGGCAACCGTTCGTGTTGAGGATCGAGTTTCTGTGAACTGTGTTTGTTTGCCTTGGACATGGACTCAGGTCTGTGAATAATAAAAGGGGATTGTGTTTTTTCCTGCGGTTCCAGCCTACTTGTTGGAAGAGAGGTTTCTCCTTGTGAGCTTAACAAGGACTCACGTAGGCTGGGACAGAACAGGGCTGTGGACGGCGGCGCCTGTGGACGCTCGCTCGCCACTCTCACGGCCCGGTTCCGAACCGGCCAAAGCCCAGGGGTTGGGGACCCCCAATCTAGTCGATAATAGACTGAAAAAAAAAATAGCAGTCTTGTCCAAGGTCATAACGAAGAAGGGTTACGGCACCAGGGCACTTAAGCAGACCTAAAACTAATTAGAATTGCCGTTAACGAGAGCTAAATAAAAAATGTGCATCCTTCTTTGTCAATCAACAGTGTGGAATTTGTAAGGGACAACTTGGGGACGCAGCCACTGGAACGGACGTCCGGATCAAAAATGGCCTCCTGACCTGCAGTGATTGTTACAACAAATCCAGAAGTAAGTCTCTATACCTCTACTTAGGGCTCTTGTTTTCTCTCTCTCTCTCTCTCTCTCCACACATCTCCATCCCGG
>NW_015405926.1:0-2581 GCF_001527695.2 Protobothrops mucrosquamatus
TTCCTTCTAGTACTGAGGATATTACCTAGTTGGGTCATGAAACTACGAAGTTCAGAGAGCACCAAAGACCCCACAGTCCTCCTTCTCCTCCTCCTCCTCCTCTTCCTCCTCATACACTCCCTTCTAGCATTGATTGGGTAATAAAATGTCTGCAAGAAAACCACCAAGTTCAGAGAGCACCAAGGACTCCACCCTCCTCTTCCTCTTCCATCCACTCTGAACCCCCCCCCCCCACTCCCTGCTAGCACTGATGATGTTACCCAGTCAGGTAATGAAACATCTGTAAGAAAACTACCAGGCTGAGAGAAGCTAGGACTTTGCAGTTCAACCCCGACCTATAAATGCACATCATGCACAACCATGGTGGGGCTAGTGGTGGAACTGGCGCCTGTGTGCATGCGCAAATGGAGCTCTAGCACCCATGCGCATACACAAAGGGCCACTAGCATTTTTGCGCATGCGCAAACGGGGCACTAGCACCCACACGCAGTGCGCAAACAGGGCCACTAGCACCGTGCGACGGCACTAGCGCAAGTGGGGAGGGTGGGTGGACATGTGCGCGCACCCACCAGCCATTCCTGGGGCCCAGCGGACAACAGGCCATGGACCAGTACCGGGCTGCAGCCCACAGATTGGGGACCCCTGATGTAGAGGAAGACATAACTATAGACAGTCCTTGGTTTAGTGACTGCCTTGTTTAGCAACCATTTGTAGTTACAACGGGGATGAAAAAGTATCCTTAAAGCCAGTCCTTACATTTACAACCTTTGTAGGTCTATAAAGGAAAGAAAACCTGATGGGAGATCATAAGCACAATGGCAGTTTCATTTAAGGACCACTTTGCTTAAGTCAGTCCTAATTGTGGTCTCTAAAATAAAGACTAGCCGTACGCAGTCCAATGGGAAAAGTTCCAGTTACTGCTAATAAAATATGTTCTTTATAATAAAGTTCACACACATTTTGGAATAAATTGGTCCTTGTTCTGGGCAACACTTATACAAACATTGGATAGAAGGAAGATTTATAACAGGAATATAAGTAGGAATAAATTTTTTAAAAGTGTGAAAGGATGAATACTTTTTTAAAAAAAACCAAATACTTTGAGAAGCATTATAAAAACACTCCCATTTCTTCTCTTCCTCCTTCTCCCTCTTGAACACAAAATAAAATAACTTCGTGATGGATTGAAATAGCCAAAGATATAATATATAATTTAAGGTAGCCGTGATTGAATATCATCAGGATTCAAACAGTAAGTTTTGAGTTGAAATTTCACTCACGACTGTGTCTAAATATTATCAATATTTAAACTGTAATTCTAAGGTTGGCCAACTTCTTTTCTATCTTCAGTACTTAAAAGGACAATATGTATTTTTAGCGTCTCCATAAATCAATCTCATTTTTTTTAAAAAAAAAAAAAGCGAGAGAATTGTCACTGCTGGGAGATTGTATAACAGTTATAATCACAGTTATTTTCTGTCATAGAAATTGAGATGTCTTAAAACTCGCTTAAAAATATAAGCGAGTTAGCTCTTATCAGATTTCTTTTTAAAATAAAAATACGTACTCAAATAGATGATCTGTGCAAAGAGAACAGAAGGAACATCCAGCATTCTTAAACTTCTACATTCGCCTGAATTCAGGTCAAAGCTACTAAATCCATTTATTAATCCAAGACTTGGCAGAAATTAAATGTTATAACTTTAGAGATCTTATTGGTGGTCAGCTGATCAAAATTCAGATGCTTGGCAACTGACTCGTATTTATGACGGTTGCGGAATCCCGGGGTCACGTGATCCCCTTTTGCGACTGTCTGATAAACCAAGTCGAAGGGGAAGCCAGATTCATTAACAACCGTGTGACTGACTTAACAACTGCTGTGACTTACTTAACCACATGAAAGGTCGTAAAATGGGGTAAAACTCACTTAACAACTGTCTGGCTTAGCGGTGGAAATTTTGGGGTCAATTGTGGTCCTAAGTCGAGGACCACCTGTATCTGGGCATTTTCAGGTCAGAGTGAAATTTCCTACACTTCTGTATGTTTATCCAGAAAATGTATATTACCCATTCCTTAGTCCAGATTTCCCCAACCTTCCTGGCTTTGTGGACAGCTCTGTGTGTGTGTGTGTGTGTGTGTGTGAGGAGATGGTTTCATGCGAGCGGCAGGCAAGCACGTGTACATAGCTTCATTTGAGCGAAAAAGCACGTCCACCGCTTGCGCAAATGGAGCATGTGCGCCTGCCACTTCCGTGGCCCGGTTCCAAAAGGCTCAAGGTCCCGGTAATAATAATAATAATAATAATAATAATAATAATAATAATAATAATAATGATGATGATGATGATGATGATGATGATGATGATGATGATGATGATGATGAGAGACCGTCTGCTGCCGCAGATTACCTCCCATCGACCGGTACGCTCCCACAGAGTGGGCCTCCTCAGGGTGCCGTCGGCCAAACAGTGTCGGCTGGCGACCCCCAGGGGGAGGGCCTTCTCTGTGGGAGCCCCCACCCTGTGGAATGAACTTCCCCCAGAGATCCGGATTATTCCGGATCTCCCCTCCTTCCGCCGTGC
>NW_015405927.1:0-2581 GCF_001527695.2 Protobothrops mucrosquamatus
TCTATCTATCTATCTATCTATCTATCTATCTATCTATCTATCTATCTATCTATCTATCTATCTATCTATCTATCTATCTATCTATCTATCATCTATATCTATCTATCCATCTATCCATCCATCCATCTATCCATCCATCTATCCATCCATCCATCTATCCATCTATCTATCTATCTATCTATCCATCCATCCATCCATCCATCCATCCATCCATCCATCCATCCATCTATCTCTCCATCTATCTCTCCATCTCTCTCTCTCTCTCTCTCTCACATGCAAGCTACCCAGGTTCGAATCCTAGAGGGGTATGACTAGCTGATGAGAGCTAAAGAGCTTGAAATAGGTATACTAGTCTCCCACTAACTCTTTGTCAGCCACAAAAATTTTGAATTTACAGTGTTCACAGTATGTGACATCTGTCTGCAAAACATGCTCCTAGATTGGAGCGAAACGCAGAACAGATTGATTTATCCTATACTTGGTAGACCGGGTGCTCCAGCCAATACATATGGGGTCGGGGTTAGGATTAGGGTTTGGGGAGTCCGGGGTGGGGGGTGGGGGGTTACTGGTTATTGTGTTTACTCATGATTGTTTTTTATGGTTGAAAAAAATAAATAAAAAATTTCTTAAAAAAAAAAAAAAAAAAAGGATTAGGGTTTTTTCGAATAACATTCTCAATATTTAGCAAACAGCATAATGTCTGAGTTCACGTGTTTAAAAAAGAAGAAAGCAAGCAACGAGTAATAGTGAATTATCATAAACAATATGTTAATTAATCGCTCAATGCTAATGTATATTCAAAGTTACATATCACATTCCTTTCTTTCTAACTCGTAGATTGAGGGGCTTCTCACGTGCATTTCTAGCTGTACATGGGTTTATATGCAAATAGCCACAAACAACCAGGAGTTTCGGCAAGAAAAGGAAGGGTCCCCCCAAAAATCAAGAGGATGGCCACAATCCTTTTTTAGACACATCAAGATAAGAGACTTGACCTCTCTAGGTACATTACTATCCGTTGCCTGGGAGAAAAACAAAGGGCAGCTGGGAAATCAAAGCCTGCCCTTCAAGGGGTGTTCACCCATCGATTTGGGATGAAGCCCCAACAAACCAGGACGCCCCACTTACCCGGCCCATCTCTCGCAGCTTGGTCAACATCACCACAATGGTTGAGTTGTTCTCCCAAAGCATGCGCCAGAAGTCCTCTGTGGTCTCAGCCAAGGGTCCCTGGGTGGCGATGTAAGCCTTCTGCTGCCTGCAGGAAGAAGCAAGGAAACCAGCTCTCCTTGTAAAGCAAGCTTAGGAGACAAGGTGGCCTTTAAATGCAAATGAAGGCCCAGAACAGGAGTGGGCAACCATGGTGACTTTAGGACCTGTGGACTTCAACTCCCAGAATTCCTGAGCCAGCCATTCTGGCTCAGGGATTCTGGGAGCTGAAGTCCACCGGTCCTGAAGTCATCATAGTTGCTCATCCAGGTCCAGAAGAATGCTAAGACCCCTATCAAGGTGGACAGCAGAGGTGGGCTCGTCGTCTTGAGCCCACCAGCCACAAAGAACAAAGCAGCACTAGATGTGTTCTAGTAACACATCTCACCCCTGCCAGGTTGAAGAATTGATGCTAGACACTCCAACTTCAGCTTGGCAGGATCTAGCTCAGTGGTGGCGAACCTATGGCACGTGTGCCAGAGGCGGCACTCAGAGCCCTCTCTGTGGGCACGCACGCCGTTGGCCCAGCAGAGTTCGCCAGAGTAGCGAGCAGGTGGTGTTTGGAAGCAATGGGGCAGGAAGTGAGCAAGCAAGTGGCATTGGCCCCCTCCCCCCCGGGGATACCCAGAAGATGGCGAGGGACTGGCCCCTGCCACCCTGGTCCTGGTCCACCCACCCTAGCCACACCCGCCCAGTCTGCCGTGACCACCACAGCTATGTTGGAACACGCCCACCCAGTGGGCCACACCCCCGCTCCCCCTGAGAGCACCACAATGCTGATGGTGTCCTGGCACTTTGCAATAAATGAGTGAGTTTTGGGTTGCAGTTTGGGCACTTGGCCTCTAAAAGGTTCGCCATCACTGATCTAGCTTGAAAGACCACCTCCATCAAATGTCAGGAGAAATTCAGTATGCAGAAATCAGGACCTGTTTGTGGGGTTCTTGACGCTTTCTGAGTGTGTTGGTGGTTTTCTTGCCGACGTTTCAGGACCCAACTAGGTGACATCATCAGTGCACTGATGGTGTGACCTACTTGGGTCATGAAACATCTGCAAGAAAACCACGAAGCTCAGAGAGCATCAAGGACCCCTTAGTCCTCCTCCTCCTCCTCCTCCTCCTCCTTTCCAGCACTGATGATCTTACCTAATTGAGTAATGAAACATCTGCAAAAAAAAAACCCAGCCAACCAAGCTTAGAGAGCACCAAGGACCCTACAGTTCAACCTTGGAGCTTCAACTATTCTCTTGTGTTGGTAAGGAACTATTTGTTTTCCAAGTTCAAAGACATTGCTTTTAGCAGCCCTAATTTAGGACATTGGGCTGCAGAGATGCAGGTGAGCACTAGATGGAGGCAAAGAGCCATTTTTCTTTCTTTTT
>NW_015405928.1:0-2581 GCF_001527695.2 Protobothrops mucrosquamatus
CCCCCCCCCACTTGACTTTATACCCTTCTCTTCCAACCTAGCCCCCCACCCCTACCCCGCAGCGCTTCTCCATGGCGCAGGGGGAGCCCGGCGCTGGGCTGCGGAGGCTGGGCCGGAGCGGGGAGGCGGGCAGGCGGGGTGGGGCCGAGCGGGCGAGGCGGAGCCCATCGGGGGTGGAAGCCCGAGCGAGGCCAGGCGGCGCGGCGGGTGGCGCAGCGCTTGGCAAGGCACGGTGGCTCGTTCCCGGGTGGCGAGCGAGATGAGCGATCCGGAGAAGGGCAGCCGCGGGCAGCGGGAGCTGCTCAAGATCGGTGAGGCGGGGGGCGAGCGGAGCCCGGGGGAGGGGACGCTGGGTCTGGCTGCTGGGACTTGCTTGGCTTGGCCCCATCGACTGGGGGGGTCCTGGGGTTGGAGAGGGAGGGCGCCTCCTTGCCCCAAAGAGGGTGGTCTCTAGGGGGTCCCCAAAGGATCCAACCCAGCGTAGTTCCCTCTCCAAGGGGGCTGCAGCCCCCCACACACTCCCCTCTTTCAATCCCGCTTTGGCCAGGGGAGTCCTGGGGTTGGAGAGGGGTGGGGCGCCTCCTTGCCCCAAAGAGGGTGGTCTCTAGGGGGTCCCCAAAGGATCCAACCCAGCGTAGTTCCCTCTCCAAGGGGGCTGCAGCCCCCCACACACTCCCCTCTTTCAATCCCGCTTTGGCCAGGGGAGTCCTGGGGTTGGAGAGGGGGGGCGCCTCCTTGCCCCAAAGAGGGTGGTCTCTAGGGGGTCCCCAAAGGATCCAACCCAGCGTAGTTCCCTCTCCAAGGGGGCTGCAGCCCCCCACACACTCCCCTCTTTCAATCCGGCTTTGGTGCTGAAGACCAAGCCTTGGTGGACCCCCACACCCCCCCCCCCGTTGCTGGCAATCTCCCTTTGGCAGGTTTCCGGCTCCAGCCCTTGGCAGGGAGGCCCCCGTTGGGCTGTGGCCAAGTGGGGAGGGGCACCCTTCAAAAGGGAATGCCAGGAATGGGGGCTGCAGGGGAGGGGGCGTCCATTCCTTGCAGGAGCCCCCACCGGCCTAGGGTTGCCAGGTGTCCACTATTTGAGTGGACAGTCCACTTTTTTCACATTATGTTCACTATTTTTTTTTCACAAAATAGTGGACATTTTTTTTTTTATTCCAAAGCTTTATGAGGAAACGGTACGTAATCTAAAGCTGTACAGTCTACTTTTTTTTACTACTTAAACCCCACCCCCCCCGCGCGCTTGTCCGCTATTTTTTGGAAGCAGACCTGGCAACCCTACCCACCGCCAGCCATCCGCCGTGGAGGTACTCCAACCCAGACAGTGGGAAGGGTCTTCCCCTGCTGAGGGTGGTCTTCTTGGGACTGGCAGAACCACAGGTAGCTTTGGCCTGGCCCAATGGATGCCAAGCCCCCTTCCATTATCCAGGGGCCGCTCATGTGAACCGCTCATGTGAACGTTGATCACAAGGAAGGAGATGTGATTGCTGGGGAAAAAAAAAAAATCCCCAATTAATAAGCACCCAAGGGACGGCTTCGTGATGAAGACCCTGGATATTTGATCCTGGACTGATCCGAGAGAACAATTCGGGGTGATTTGGGTAAACAAGGAACCGTGGAGACGTTCTACCCGTAAATTACAGGCGGTGCGCTTTGAACTTTTAACTTGGCTGCTGTTGCGGTTCCAACTCAGGAGAGATAAATATGTGTTTTTCTCTTTTGGGAATTTTTTTTTTTAAATCCACTTTTTAAAGGTCGGTTTCGTGTGTTTCTGTCTTTTTTTGTTTTTTTTTAATCCACCTTTTTAATGGTTTTTCTCCGTTTAATGTTGTCGTGTATTTCAATCGTTTGAATAAAATAAAAAGTTGTAAAAAAAAAAAAAAGCAAACCACAAGAACGGTGGTTAGGGGTCCAGTTAGGGACGCCGAGCCAAAGGGATAGAATAATTCTTTGGAGGGATCTGCAATTCCCCCCAAAAAGAAAAAAGAACAAAAAAAAGAACAAAAGGGCTTCTCCAGAGACTCCTCTGTTTACTCCGCAAATTATTGCTAATTACCCAGGGTCTTTGTGTAGCTGTTGCTTGCACTAAGAAGAAACAGAGATGTTGCTATTTAGCTCCCCCAGAGATTTTTGTTACAGGAAGCAAACTTGAAGTCAAATGTTCATATAAAGGTCCCTATTTGCAGAGCAACACAGTGTTCTAATATTTGAGGGGCTGCCCCAAAGAAGACGGGGTCAACCTATTCTTCAAAGCTCCTGAAGGCAGGACAAGAAGCAACGGATGGAAACCAATCAAGGAGAGAAGCAACCTAGAACGAAGGAGGAATTTCCTAATAGAGAGAGCAATCAACCAGTGGAACTCCTTGCCTCCAGAAGTTGTGGGTGCTCCAACACTGGAGGTTTTAAAGAAGAGATTGGACATCCATTTGTCCGAAATAGTATAGGACAGTGATGGCGAACCTTTTAGAGACCGAGTACCCAAAAGCCCCCCTGCCCCCCTCCACCCACCCCGCCATGGCCCACCACAGATCGCCCAGGCGGCCCAGCAGCGCCATGGCAGCCCCGCCCTCGGCCTGCACCC
>NW_015405929.1:0-2581 GCF_001527695.2 Protobothrops mucrosquamatus
GTCAGGAAATTCCAGAGAATCTTTTATATCTCTTCATGCTGACTAAGATGTTAAATATCCAAAGCTCTTAAGGGCAAAATATTTATATGACTAGAAGAGAAACCAGAATGTCCAAAATCTTTAAAATAAATACCTAAAATGTCTTCTTAAAAAAGTCATATTTAGATCCACCATATTGACAATTTTCATCTTATCTCCAACATTTTCTTTTTCAGGGTTCACTTTTTTCCCTCTTTTCCTAACGTGAATATAAAGCTGTTAGATGAGGTCATTCATTGGTGCAGGATAAGGAATGTAAGTATGTTAATGATATCTAGTTATACCCTTTTTTTCCCCCAGGCTATTCAAATGGTGCCCTTTAAGTCCTTTCCCAACTTAAAGGACATCATTTGAACAGCTGGGGGGGGAGTTATAACTGGATATCATCAGCATACTTACATTGCCTGAAGGTTCAGAAGGTCTGGTTAAGGAAGAACAGACTTCAACTTAACCCTATTAAATCTGAGTGCCTGTAGTTTTAGGGCCCTCTAGATCTACAAATTCTGCATTCTTTTTAAAATTATTAATTCTGGACAGGGTTATACTCCCCTATACAGAGTTGGTGTGCAACTTGGAGATCCTTTTAATCTCATAGCTCTTGCTTGAGCAGGTGGGCAATGTGGCAAAAAGTTTTTTTTGTACAAATTCATCTTGTGCACCAGCTGGGCTTCTTTCTTTTCTTTATCTTTTCTTTATTTCAATTTATATCCCGCCCTTCTCCCGAAGGACTCAGGGCGGCTCACAACATTATTTAAAAGACAAAGAAAGACTCACACCCCCCCCACCGAATAAAACCAAATTAAACCAATATTTTAGTGTTTAAATTGCTAAAAAACCCAATTTAAAAATCCTCCCTAGGCCAGGCCCGCTTGTTGGAAAAGCCATGTCTTGAGGGCGCGGCGGAAAGTAAGGAGATCCGGAATGATCCGGATCTCGGGGGGTAGATCTTATTGGATTAGGAGGCACTGCTGGTAATCACTCACGTCTTATTCTCTGATTGCACTAATTCAGTGTACATGGGACTGCCCCTAAAGCAAGGGTAGGCAACCTTGGCTCTTTTATGACTTGTGGACTTCAACTCCCAGAATTCCTGAGCCAGCATGGCTCAGCATGGAAACCTCTCCCTTTCCCCTCAGCATGGCTGGCTCAGGAATTCTGGAAATTGAAGTCCACAAGTCATAAAAGAGCCAAGGTTGCCTACCCCTGCCCTAAAGCATTGGAAAGCTTCATTAGTCCAGAAAGTAGCAAAAAAATGAATGCAGTTTAGGGCATAAACACTACTACTGAAAGAATAGGATATTCTCGGCTTTTGGTTTGGTGTCATGATGAGACTGGCAAAATAAATCGGAGCTCCGGTTTCCTAGCTCGATTTCGCTCTGTCTGGAGACCCCAAGGGGTTGGAAAGTTGCCCTGGAGAGGCAACAAAGAAGAAGGGAACCTTTGGGAGCTTGGAGTCGATGGTGGTTGGCCCAAACGAACCAAGGAACCTCTCCAAACTTGATGGAAGAAAGACTGCCTGTAAATGCACAGGCAACCCAAGTCATAGACAACCGGGAGGGGGGGAGTGAAGAACCGTGGCATGCCATGGCATGCCACCAAACAGCTGATTGTCAATAACATGCTAAGATCTGGGTGAGATTGTTTTTTTCTATTTCTCTTCCCTGTGAACTTGGAAATAAAAATCCCCTGATTGCATAGAATTTCTAAAGCAAAGACTTGGGAAGAAGGGAGTTAAAAGCGGCAAAAACTTTTAAATGGGGGAACGAAATTAAAGAATACAAAAGAATATACAAAAATGGAATTGGGACTGATTTAAAGAAAATTTGGTTAACTTTTACAATGTGGAAAAAATTTTCTTATCTAATTTTTGAGAGAAAGTAATTTAAAAAGAACTTTTTTTTAAACCTGGATATATAGACAATACAATAAATAGGGACATCTAGTGGTGAAAGGAGATACTACAATAACAGTGAAACCCTAATCCTAAATATAAGTAAGTAAAACGGAGAAGGAAAACGGATTTTTTCCAGTGAACATAAATTGATTGAATTCCCCATCAAAAAGAAATATAATCTTTAAAAAATTACAGAAATTAAATATTGATATAATTTGTCTGCAAGAGACACATATAAGAAAAATACCATAAACTTTTGGAATACCCAAAAATTGGGAAATTATATTATGCATCAGCACACAAAAAAAGAGGAGTAGCTGTATATGTTAAAGAGACAATAGATTCTAAAATGATTTATTCAGATGAAGAAGGATGAATTGTAATGGTAGAAATATTTTTACATCAAAAATGGTAGTAATATATGCACCAAACGGAGCTTCCGGTGGCAGGGGAGCTTCCGGTGGCAGGCGACCTCGTCGGACGCAGCTGTTTGCTGCCTCCCGCCTGTTTCAGCGTAAAAGCCGTTCTGACAGCTAGCATCAGCTGTCAAACGGCTTGTACCCTTCCCCTGGGCATAAGGGGATAGGTGAGCTGCCCGGGGTAGGAGTTGAGTTCCCGAGTCGTCCCATGTGGACGATGTAGGTGAGA
>NW_015405930.1:0-2581 GCF_001527695.2 Protobothrops mucrosquamatus
CCCCCCCCCCACCGCCCCTCGCCCCACCGCTGCTCCCACCGCCGCGTCTGCTGCGGCTTCTTTGGCTGGCCCACCTGCCCGCCTTTGGTGGAGGGGGGGGGGGGAGACGGACGGACGCCGTTTTCTCTCTTTTCTTTCTCTCTCTCTTTCTCCGTCTCTTCTTCCTCTTCCTCTGTCTGTCTCTCTCTCTTTTCCTTCTCTCTTTTCTCTCCCTCTCTGCCCCCCTCTCTCTCTGTGTCTCTTTTCCCTCTCTTTCTTTCAATTTTTTCTCTCCTCTTTTCTCTCCCCCTTTCTCTTCTTTCTGTCTCTCTCTGTTTCTCTTGTTTTTTCTTCACTCTCTTCTCTCTGTCTTTCTCTCGCTCTCTTTTCTTTCTTTTTCTCCTTCTTTTTCTTCCTTTTTTCTCTTTCTCTTTCTTTCTCTCTTTCCGTTTCTCTTTCCTACTTTCTCTCCCACTATTTCTCACTCTCTTCCTCTCCTCCATCATTTTCTTCTTCTTCTTCTTCTTCTTCTTCTTCTTCTTCTTCTTCTTCTTCTTCTTCTTCTTCTTCTTCTTCTTCTTCTTCTTCTTCTTCTTCTTCTTTTCTCTCTCTCTCTCTCTCTCTCTCTCTCTCACACACACACACACACACACACACACACACAAAAGAGAGAGAACTTGGTTGTTTTCTTGCAGATATTTCATGACCCAGCTAGGTAGCAACTTCAATGTTGATATTACCTGATATTACTGATGATGTTACCTAGCTGGATCATGAAACACCTGCAAGAAAACAACCAAGTTCAGAGAGCACCAGGGACCCCATAGTTGTTGTTAATAATAATAATAATAATAATAATAATAATAATAATAATAATAATAATAATAATAATAATAGTAATAATAATAATAATAATAAAGTTGGAAGGGACCTTGGAGGTCATCTAGTCCAACCCCCTGCTCAGGCAGGAAACCCTATATCATTTCGGACAAATGGCTGTCCAGTCTCTTCTTAAAAACTTCCAGTGTTGGAGCATTCACCGCTTCTGGAGGCAGGTTGTTCCACTGGTTAATTGTTCTAACTGTCAGGAAGTTTCTCCTTAGTTCCAGGTTGCTTCTCTCCTTGATGAGTTTCCATCCGTTGCTTCTTGTCCTGCCTTCAGGCGCTTTGGAGAATGGCTTGACTCCCTCTTCTTTGGGGCGGCCCCTCAAATATTGGAAGACTGCTATCATGTCCCCCCTCGTCCTTCTCTTCATTAAACTAGACATACCCAATTCCAGTTGGGTATGTCTAGTTTAATGACATATGGTATGTCCAGTTCTCCTCCTCTTCCTCCAACTCCTCTTCCTCCTCCTCCTTTCCACACACCCCATTCCCTTCTAGCACTGATGATGTTACCTAGCTTGGTAATAAAAGATCTGCAACAAGATCAGAGAGCACCAAGGCAACCACAGACCTCCTCCCTCTCCTACTCCACCACCTCCTCCTCCTCCTCTTCCTCCCTGCAAACCACACTCCTTTCTAACCCTGCTGATGTTACCTAGCTTGGTCATGAAACATCTGCAAGAAAACTACCAAACTCAGAGAGCCCCAACGACCACCCCCTCAGTTCAACCTTGAGCTAGAAACGTTCTCTTCTGTTGGAACTAACAGATCCGTCCCATCTGGAGGCTGTCTTGGGTAGGGGAGAAAAGTCTAGTTTAATACCAGGTTTAGCTCACAGCATTGATGCTTTTGGAGTTTACTGTTGGAGAAGACTCTGGAGGATATCACGGACAGCCAAGAAAACATGGATCATCGAACAAGTCAACCCAGAGATCTTCTTACTCAAGACAAAAGGACCAGGCTCAAATGGTCCTGATGCGAAGACCCAGCTCCCTGGAGAAGGCTCCGATGATGGAGAAGGTGGAAGAAAAGAGAAGAGGACATCCAGTAGCAAGTGGATGGACACAGTTAACTGTGAGGATGGAGGCACCCTTCTAAGAGCTGAACAGCCGATTAGGGTCAAATCACCGTGGAAGAAATCGGCATGGTTGCTAAAAATTGATATCAGCTTGATGGCACATCAGACAATCAATCAAGGCAAAGACTCAATTAGGCTTTCGGGCTGGGAACGGTAGAAGGAACGAGAAGAGGAGGAGGACCACAGCAAGGGAAATGGACTCAGTTACAGTCAATCAGAAGAGAGCTGGAAGTTTTTCTAATCCAGCCTCCTGCTCAAGCAGGAGACCCTATACCAGGGGTAGGCAACATTGGCTCTTTTATGACTCGTGGACTTCAACTCCCAGCATTCCTGAGCCAGCATTGCTCAGCATGGAAACCTCTCCCTTTCCCCTCAGCATGGCTGGCTCAGGAATTCTGGGAGTTGAAGTCCACGAGTCATAAAAGAGCCAATGTTGCCTACCTGGTTTACCGAGGAGCTGAGAGAGATGAAGCGTCGGAAAAGAAGCCTAGAGAGCAGTTGGAGGGCCAGCCGAACCGAACCCAACCGAACACAGGTTAGGATACATATTAGATCCTACCTAGTGGCGATGAGGGTGGCTAGGACTAACTACTATTCCTCGCTCATCGCGTCATCAGATAACCGCCCAGCCGCCCTCTT
>NW_015405931.1:0-2581 GCF_001527695.2 Protobothrops mucrosquamatus
GCGTCTTGTCCAGTGGTGGGATTCAAATACCTGTACAACTAGTTCTCATATTTGATGCAGGTCTGGGCCTCCGAGGCCTAGAACGGACTTCTGGAAGTGGTATCCATGCACTTCCTGTGGAGTGTTCTAGGCCTGGGAGGCCTCCTCCGGGCCTCCGATGCCTCCTCCAGGCCTCCGAGGCTAGAACGGACTTCTGGAAATGGTATCCATGCACTTCCTGGACTGTTCTAGGCCTGGGAGGCCTCCTCCGGGCCTCTGAGGCCTAGATTGGACTTCTGGAAGCCAGCCGGTTCTCCGAATTCAGGTAAATTTAGCTACCGGTTCTCCTGAACCGGTCCGAACCGGCTGAATCCCACCACTGGTCTTGTCCCAGGAAACATCTTTTAGAAAAGAAATGGTGACAAGGCCAGACTGGTGGACTCATGGTCAAATAATATTGTTCAATTCCCGCGACCCTATCTTCAAATCTCAAGAGGAGTTGGAACGAGAAAGAAAAACATTGAAGGCTGTGTGTTATTCTTTCCCCTAATAGATTAATCTTTCCTCTCCTCACTCCCAAGTCATTATTTTCTATTTCTTGAAACAGGCAGAGCGGTAAGCGGAGAGCTTCTCCCGGGACCCACCTAGAGAACATCAGTTTGACAGGGACTGCAAAGCACACTTTCTGATCAGCTCTTTCTCGACTTCCCACTCAACACACACACACACACACACACACACACACACACAGAGGGAGAGACACCGAGTGCAAACAAAAAGAAAGAAAGAAAGAAACACCCAACCACCAAGATAAGGACAATAGAATATACAAATCCCAGGCCAGGATCCTTCTACCGCTGTCATCTTTTGATCTGATGGATTTGCACTTCCCCTCTTCCTTCTCCTTCTCCTTTGTGTGAAGTCTACACACACATACACACACACACACACATGCACACCACAAGCCCCATCTGCTCCGTTTAATGATTTCCGTTTGATGAATTTTTCTGCATTCATAAAGGGGAATGGGGTCCCCTGGGACCGCCTCCAGCACACCCACCCTTACAATTTTTATCACCCTCCCAGCCCTTCTCTTTTCCCCTTTAACACATCGGGCGCACAAATGATGGCTCTCTGTGGCCATCCAGATCTGACTCCTTCACAAACTGTAATTTGCAGGACGTGGGTTGAATTAAATGCACAGGAGTCCAGCCCTCATGAAGGAGCTAAGTTATCTCTTCCCCCGCACTTTAATTATTATTATTTTTCCTCCTGCTGAAATCCTGAACAGAGAATCCCGGCCTGAAATCTTGGATACTTTTTTTTTTTTAATTTTATTGAAAAGCAAAAAATTAAAAACATTGAACATGGTAACACAGATTTGACATATATCTCATTTCACTATTACCATAAATTACTAATGAGAAAAACCTATACAATAACATCACTCTAATCACAATCTTGAATTATCTCAGTACAATAACTTCCCTGCTTTTCCCGCCACCATCTGTAAAATTTGTTCCAAATTTGGTAAAAAACCGTTTCATCCTGATTTTTAAGTCTTCTAGTTAACCTATCTAATTCTGCGCAATGCATAATTTTATGAATTACGCTTTCCTTACTAGGTATCACCTAGTAATCTTGGATACTTTTAAGGATTGGAATGGAAAGAAAGTTATCTAATTAAAATGATTTAGTTTACAGTGGATAAATTATACAGGTCGTCCTTGAATTACAGTAGTTCATTTAGTGACCGTTTGAAGTTACGATGTCATTGAAAAAAGTGACTTGTGACCGTTTTTCACACTTACAACCGTTGCCTCACTTAGCAACAGAAATTTTGGACTCAATTGTGGTCGTAAACTGAGGACAGCCTGTAATTATTAAATTATAATTTGACAAAGTTATCAAACTGTATTATTTATTTAACCAGCAAATGAAAGTTAAATGGCATTAATAAAGGGGAGGAAGGAAAACAACAACAACAAAAAATCTCTTTGCTGGTGGCTTGTGCCGTGACAGCTTTGTTAGGGCCTAACAGATGACAAGGATTATTCAATCAATATAGATTTACCCAGAGATCTGCTGTTTTCAATGACAGCCATTAAAAATGTACAAAGAGCCCAGTTCAGGATTTGCGGTCTCTTGCTTTTAGCTATTGCTTTTTTTTTCTTCTTCCCTGAATTATGTCAGGATCAATTTTTATCTAATAGATATCACTTATCCTACATGATAATCAGCCTATCATAGCCCATTGATTACATGACAGGCCAATTTAAGTCTGGGCTGGCAGATAAGAAACACAAGGCCATCTCTTGTAGGAGGGAGAAATTTATTTTATTTTATTTTATTGTTTTACAAAAGTAATCCCCAAATTTTAGATTCTTAATAGTCATTGCAGACAGGCAGACGGAATGTTTAAGACATGAACTTTTTCAAGAGGCAACTGGACTTTCTCTGTTTTTCCTTGAAGACGTTTCGCTTCTCATCCAAGAAGCTTCTTCAGTTCTGACTGAATCTGACTGAATTCTGAACAAGGAAAAAACAAGGACAGTTCCGCTGTCTCTTGAAAAAGCACCTTTGGGATGTGTGTCTCTAATTT
>NW_015405932.1:0-2581 GCF_001527695.2 Protobothrops mucrosquamatus
TCTTCTGTTCTGCCTCCACCCATCCTCCTTCCTTCCTTCTTTCTTTCTTTCTTTCTTTCTTTCTTCTCCTTCTTTCCTTTTGGATAGTATGAGGATGTGTGGAGATCTCCCTTAGCAGGATCTGCCTAACCCAGGCCCAGCAGAACAGCTCGCTCCTTAGGCTCGCCATTTCAAGTCAAAAAGCTTCAGTCTGCTTCTGGAGGTTTGGGGGTACCAGTAGCAGTATTAAAGTAGCCTCAGTGGACAAAAGGCAATTAGACTCCATCAGCGCTGCCACCAGAAGGCTCCTGCAGAAGAGACGTTTCCTGTTATCACAAAGATACCTGAAAAGAAAGGGTAGCCTTAAAAATATAATTGGCACCGCTGACTTCTTTTCTTCATCTTTCTTTGGCTCTTTCCTACCTTCTTCAACCCCCCATTTTTTTTTCACTGTGCAGTCTTGATACTCAGGCCCAGTTATCTGGGAAACCAAAAGCCTGGGAAGATATAAAGCATAAACCAAGAAGGCACATTAGTCCCTGTGGTTATAGGCTGTTCAGACATGAATCACCCAAGACCTGCTCAGAACTCATTGGGGATGGCAGAGCTGAAAGGAGAAGGAAATTCGGTCTTCCATCTTCCAAACTGGCCACGGAGAAGAGTTCCTTCCTTCTGATCACCGGTGGCAAAGAAGCTTGCTGAGATAATTGACTCAGGGAATCTCTGCTTGTTTAATGCATCGTTCAAAGGCCGGTTCCTACAGGTCAGAGAAGATGTAAAAAAGATGCTGAGACTCTAGAAAGAGTACAGAGAAGAGCAACAAAGATGATCAGGGGACTGGAGGCTAAAACATATAAGGAAAGGCTGCTGGAATTGGGTATGTCTAGTTTAATGAAGAGAAGGACGAGGGGGGACATGATAGCAGTGTTCCAATATCTCAGGGGCTGCCCCAAAGAAGAGGGAGTCAAGCTCTTCTCCAAAGCGCCTGAAGGCAGGACAAGAAGCAACGGATGGAAACTACTCAAGGAGAGAAGCAACCTAGAACTAAGGAGAAACTTCCTGACAGTTAGAACAATTAACCAGTGGAACAACCTGCCTCCAGAAGCGGTGAATGCTCCAACACTGGAAGTTTTTAAGAAGAGACTGGACAGCCATTGGTCCGAAATGGTATAGGACAGGGGTAGGCAACCTTGGCTCTTTTATGACTCGTGGACTTCAACTCCCAGAATTCCTGAGCCAGCCATGCTGAGGGGAAAGGGAGAGGTTTCCAAGCTGAGCCATGCTGGCTCAGGAATTCTGGGAGTTGAAGTCCATGAGTCATAAAAGAGCCAAGGTTGCCTACCCCTGGTATAGGGTTTCCTGACTGAGCAGGGGGTTGGACTCGATGACCTTCAAGGTCCCTTCCAACTTTATTATTATTATTATTATTATTATTATTATTATTATTATTATTATTATTATTATTATTATTATTATTATTATTATGGATCATCGCACAGTCAGCCAGATGTTCAGACTGGATTTGGCATTTTGTCTACCTATCGAGTGCTTTCCCAGGACCTGGGATAGGCAGATGTGGATGTTTGATGTTGTTGTTATTGTTATTATTATTATTATTATTATTATTATTATTATTATTATTATTATTATTATTATTATTATTATTATTATTATTAGGTTGAAAGGGAAGGAAAAGGCAGGAAGGCAGACGGGCTTGGGAGGAAAATAAACCACCCAGTCTTCTCCAAGAAAAAGCAGTTCGCTCACCAGCAAACCTGGGCAATGTGTACATTTAGCAGAGCTGAGAGCTTGCAACTCACCCAGACCATCGGCTTCCCTAAAGCTGACCACTATGCTGGCTTCATAAATCACTGTGGAGCACAAATAAACAGTAAACAAGGCAGGAAGCCACATTTCTACAGGCCACACAGCAGGGAAAAGCAATCCGCAGTTGCCCAGCGGCAGCGCACAGATTCAGTTGAAAGGAAAGATGGGGAGGGACGGAAGAGGAGAGAGGCCTTAGTAAAAGAGCCTTTCGTATTATTTTAAAATACATTTTTTTCCCCTGGACTTTTTAAAGGAAAGATAACAGCAGGAGGGGGAAGAGCAGGAAGGGGGGAGGGGCAGGAGGGGGAGGAGGAAATAAAATATTTTTATCCCAAATAAAAATTATTTATTGCGTTGGAATCCTGCAGCAAAGTATCTGTCTGCTTAAAGAAAAGGTTCTTTAAGAAAAATTAAGAGCTTGGTTTTTTTTTGGGCTAAGGGAAAAAAAAAAGGGTGGCATTTAAATTAGGCCTATTAAAAATAAATCTCACATCGAAAACACAAAGCCCAAATTGGACAGTAGGCAGCGCTTTATCTGAAGAGCGGTGTTTGAAGCTATAGGTATAAAGCTTCAAGCATACATATACGTATATATATATATGTGTGTGTGTGTATCTCTCTCTTCCCCTCTCTCTCTCTTTCTCTCTCTCTCTCTTCCTCTCTCTTCCTCTCTCTCTCTCTCTTTCTTTCTCTCTTCCCCCCCCTCTCTCTCTTCCTCTCTCTTCCCCTCTCTCTCTCCCCCCTCTCTCTCTTCCTCTCTCTCTCTTTCTTTCTC
>NW_015405933.1:0-2581 GCF_001527695.2 Protobothrops mucrosquamatus
TGAGGGCGCGGCGGAAGGTTAAGAGATCCGGAATCGTCCGGATCTCGGGGGGTAGTTCGTTCCAGAGGGTGGGGGCACCCACAGAGAAGGCCCTCCCCCTGGGGGTCGCCAGCCGACATTGCTTGGCCGACGGCACCCTGAGGAGGCCCGCTCTGTGGGAGCGTACCGGCCTGTGGGAGGGAATCTGCGGCAGAAGATTCCTTCTCAATTCTTGTTCCCCAGCAAATGGTATTTGAAAAGATGCATCTTTCAAATCAGGAACTCCCTTATAGCTGTCATGACTAATTAGCACTAAATAATTGGATGAGTAATTCTATAAAACTAATGAACATCACCACATCCTATATGAAGTAGTCATTGGTCATATTTTGTTTGAATCATTTATATGTCAGGCTGCCCTCTGTTTTGAAATATCCTTTATTCCAGAGGTTCTTCATGGGTGTCCATGGGTAGTAGCTGGAGTGGCAAAAGTGACCTCCAAAATCTTTAAAAGATTGCAAGATCATGAAATCACATGTAAATTTGCACAAAATCCCAGGAATCTCGTCAAATATTTTGTAGAAACACCCCAAAGGAGCCCAAACATATTACACAATATTGCTGAAATTAAATAGGATCCTGAAAATTGTGAAATGTTAGCAACTTTTTTTGGGACACTGAATGAAATTGCATATAGTGTCAGGTGCCAGAAAAGTTTGATGACCCCTGGTTTATTTAAAGTCTAGTCTGGTTTAAATCTGGTTTAAAGATAAGAATCTATGTGTTGATTTTGTCTATTTACAGTTAGCATCTGAGCAAGAGATACACAAATACACAAGTCCACTGTATTGTGATGTAGAACTATATGCTGCATTCACATGACACAGATCTGCAAAGAAGCCACCCAGTTTTTGCCTTAAAGGATCATGGAAAGTCAAATCACATAGTTGCTTTATGGTTCATTGTGTTGAGTGATCACAAAAAATTGGGTTAATTGTGCAGGCCATATTTAAGTTAGTTATGGATAAATACATTCTGAAAACACAGTCATAAATTGGGATGCATTTTAAATGTTTTAGGGTTCTAGGAAGAAAATGTTTTTATTTCCTTTTTTTAAAAATAATAAAAAGGAATGAATTCTGCTATTAAATGTTTAGGGAATGCTACTAAATCCAAAGTCCTTGCTCTTTGCCTTCTCCTCCTTTACTTGACACATCTGTATTATTTACACAGTCATTTCACAGCCCATTTGTTCTTTCTGGTTTGATGGTCTATAAAATATTTCTATTGCTAGTTTCAGTCTCTGAAACATCTCTGATTACAGCCCATAATGACACACTAGGACAGCCAGTCTCTACTTGCTTAAATCTCTACTTTCAGGTAAGAGTAGTGTGCCCTTCTTCCTCCCCTTCTTAGAAGCTTAAATTCCACGCAAGGAAATTTTCTTTGTCAATCTGAACATTTCTCAATGCAGTATTTATAGCACATAAGGTTGCTTGCTACAGTCCTACACAGATTTACTTTTGGCATGATTGCTCCACCCCATTGTTTTCCAAAAAAAGAAATAAACTATATTTATCTCTGTCACAGATTATTCTGCTTTGTTTCATGAGCGGGATGAATGGTTCTTTCCAAGTCTTTAGACAGCACCCAGAAGTGAGTTTCTCCTTAATTGTTCTTGCAGCAAAGCGGAGCTTCATCTGGGACGTTTTTGCAAACTATACCAAGATTCTGGAAGATGTAAATGGGGAGAAGCTGGTGTTAACATTCTCTTAAAGTTTTATCTAAAAGCTTAGTGTTGCTTATGTTGGGATCATAATGACATTGTCAAGGTTGAATTCATGCTATTCTTTCTGTTCTCCACGTGCTGGTATGAAGGATTAAATGTCAGCTTCCATTATTTCCCTTTGGCTGAGTGCTGAAGTTCTTCATTCTGCCCTTAACGGCCTCAGATACTGTGATGTAAACTGGACGAGTATGACTTTAATATAGGTGCTGTACATCAGGGGTAGTCAGCCTTGGCTCTTTTATGACTCGTGGACTTCAACTCCCAGAATTCCTGAGCCAGCTAAGCTGGCTCAGGAATTCTGGGAGTTGAAGTCCACGAGTCATAAAAGAGCCAAGGTTGACTACCCCTGCTGTACATTAAAGGGGCTTTTCCAGAGGTCTAAGGTAACCATATTGTCCCTTAAGCCCTCCCCCAAGGAAAATCAGTCAGGTTTGGGGGGATTTTTAAAGGGGCACATTGGCAAAAATGCACCTTGTTCTTTTAATTCCCCCAACCCCAGGGAATCTGAAATATTTGACCCTTCTCATACTGAAGACATAAAAAGGTGTGTGCGGGGGCACACGAAACCTACAGGCCAAAAGCTGAGCATCCTATGTTGTAACAATAAAATAGGTTGAGCATTAATTAGAAGCTAGCTGGATCGGCTCTGAAGAGATGACATCTAGCTATGTTTACCTGGGAGGATTTTGAACTTGAAGATCCCGAAGAATTGGACAAAGACCTTGGTACGCGAACATTGCCTCCTGTCAGTTTGATCCCTGTTCCCCTTGATTAAAATGTACTGCCAGGGTAAGAATTACAAGCTGGGTTTGG
>NW_015405934.1:0-2384 GCF_001527695.2 Protobothrops mucrosquamatus
CTTTAACAAGTTGCTGAGAGGTTAAGGAGAGTAGAATGGATTCAGGTTCTCTTCTGAAGGATTCGATATTCGTCTCCATATTACACACTGTGCTTGTTAGATACCAGAGCAGGATTTTCTTTCCATATTAAAATTTTTCTCTTGGAAATTGTGATTTGATGAGGACAGAGATACTTTTCTTATGCAGTCTATAATATTAACAGCACTGATGATGTCACCTAGTTTGATAATGAAACATCTGCAAGAAAATCACCAAGCTCAGAGAGCACCAAGCACCACACATAATATTATAGACGCTCTCAAAAATAAACATGATTATTGCCCTGAGTAAGATTACCCTTGCGGGGAAAAAAAACCCAGTTGGGAGATATGATAGCACTCTAAACACTTTCAAGTATTTAAAGGGTGTGACACGGAAGAAAATCAAAACTTGTCCTCTCTTGTTCCATTGTGCAGGAGATGAAGTAATGGATGGAAGTCATAGAAAGCAGAATCTGTTAGAAACAAACTTTCCATACAGTAAGAGGTGTTTGCCTCACTGTGTGCTTCTTTCATTAGATGTCGATGCTTTAATATAGAGTACTGAATGGAGCAGGGATTAGAATTCATGTCCTGTATCAAACAGAAGCTCTGACTCAGTTTCTGCCACCTAAACAGCCAGACTGGTGCACTGTGAGGTGGTGATGGTGGTTGTCTATATCAGCAAATGACACATCTTCTGCACATCTTCTGCCTGTTTTTTGTTGGTCTTGGTGTTAAGTGTTGGCCTTAAGTGCTACTATTGGTGGGGTTGTTTGATGTATACTTTTCCATCATTTTGAAACCTCTGTGGTTGCCAATTCCTATTTTGGAAAAGAAAATAGAGGCAATCCCACATAATCTTTTCTCCTGAGATTTAAAATGAAAGGTAGTCATTGAAGCTGCAGGGTGCTGGAGACAGATTAATGTTACTGTTTTGATAGCCCATCCAGCTCAAAAGACTGGGTGGATTACAGCAAATTAAAAAAATAAATACAAATGCAGAATATTTCATTATTATAAAAACAACAGTTATAATCTATCAAGAATAACCCTATCCAAGTATGAACTTAGATAGGGTTGAAAGTCCAGTGAAATAAAATTGACTATAAATATCTTTTAAAAACTATGAGGTATTTATGAATATAAGAACTTCCACAGTGTGGGGACCATCACAGAGAAGTGAGTGTCTTGTAAGAACAGTTCAAGAAGCCTGCTAAGGGTTACTACTGTCTCTTAAGTAAGGGGGACCATCAGAGAAGGCCTGTTATCTTCTCCATGTCCCCCTTACTTTAAAAAGAAAAGGAACTCTAACAGACTTCTTGAAATGTTCTCACCAGACAGGCAGATTCAATTCTGACAAGGTAGTACTAGATATAATCCAGTGCAACACCATACACAGCTTTATAGATTATTACCAGCACTTTGAATAGGAGCAGGAATTTATTAATAAGATGATTGCATTCTAACAACACAAGACATTTGTTTACCACATACCCAATAACCTTGCAAGCAAATTTGTGCCATACTCCATAAACCATATGCTAGATCATGGATAACCTTGTCCATTTTTTCCCCTTCCAGGTCTCATTTTTTTTTCCCTTCCAGGTCTCATTAGATTTTATGAAAGAGAATTGCTTTTGAAATTAGTTTTAAAGAAAAACAGAATTTTAGACAGCCTAGAGCAGTGTTTATCAATGTTGGGAACTTTAAGGTGTTTGGACTTCACCTCCAAGAATTCCCTACCAGTCATAGCTGGGGAATTTTGGGAGCAGAAGTCCATATAAATATAAATAAATAATACATATACATATACATATACATATACATATACATATACATATACATATACATATACATATACATATACATATACATATACATATACATATACATATACATACATACATACATACATACATACATACATATACAATTAAGGCGCAGCCCAATCGCCTGGGACCGGTGACAAGGTCCAGGAGCCGGGCGCAGATGATGGGTGGCTTATAAAAGGGACTCTCCCATGGACTGGCACGTAACCCTGACGAAGTCGGAAGGAGTCCGACGAAAGCTTGGTGTAGTTTTGTTTTATGTTTTGTGTTATTAAACTTTTTATAGTTTGATATACTCCTGGTGTTCACAATTTGGTTTTTGAAGATATACATACATATATATATATATTCATATAAATAAATAAAAATAAAATAAATATATATGTGAAAAAGTTAAAATTCCTAGATCTTACATTAATTCTGTCAATGCTGTAACATTGGATGTTCCTGCTCTGACAACTGATGGAAATTGCAGCCATTTTTACTTTGCTTTTAACATGTTTTTTCTTCTGTTTAGAAATTAGGTGTTGAAGG
>NW_015405934.1:9943-12524 GCF_001527695.2 Protobothrops mucrosquamatus
CTCTCCTTGAAGCCTTTTGGCAAAAGTTTAGGAGCCTTTCTGCTCCTTTTCACAGGATCATAACCAGCAGGTAACTAATTGGAATGAGATTACATCAATGAGATTACATCTAAGAAAGCAGCCAATACCCTTGAATTTAGCTGAAATCTGAAAATGGGCAGAAGGAGGCTGAGTATCTGAAATTATATCCTTAAAAGACACAATAATTGATCATCACAAATATAGTTTTAAGTGAACCAAGATATTCTAGAATTTGCTTTATTTCCACTAAAGATATAAAGTTGGTAGTTTACAATTTAATATTGATTCCTTGATATCTGTAAATTGCCAAGTGGCAATGTTGCCAAGGATTATGATTATTCAGCTGTTGCAACAGCAACAGCATTACTAAATCATTTGGATTTTAGTTATATTAGATCTAGATAATAGCAAGTTTTCCATGCAGTCTCTTAACATTATCTTTGAAAAAAATCTGAAAGATTAATTAATAACAACCAGGTTGATAACTGGTGATCATTTTATTCTCTAAGTGAAATATCTACACTTGGTTCAATTGCTTTCAATTCAAGTGGTTGGGTTTAAAACTGTTATTGCTTTAGGCTATGATTGTCTTTTTATGAATTTATCCAAACTTTGAGTTCCAAAAGACAAACGTTTTGAGCAAAGTATGCTTGTTTGACATTAAGGAAAAATGTTCTCTTAATGCATGTACAAAAGCTCAAATAAAAATATAAATCTAATCAGGCTATATATTTAGAACAACAGCTTAGAATAAATAATTAAATGCATTTCAAACCAAACAATGTTGGTATGAGGTACATAGCTGCTATAAATTATTTTGTTTGTGTGTGCACACTTTCGAGTCAGTTTTGACTCCTGGCAAGACTTTTCAGAAATGGTTTGCCATTGCTTTATTCCTAGGGCTGAATAAGACACTGGTCCAAGGTCATCCAGCTGGCTTTGTGCCTAAAGTAGGACTAGAGTTCATAATTTCCCAGTTTTTAGTCTGATGGCTTATTCACTATACCAAACTGGCTCTGTAAGCAGTAGTAGGATTCAAATACGTGAACAACCAGTTATCTGCATGGATACTGCTTTCAGAAGTCAATTCTGGGCCTGGGCCTCGGAGGCCCAGAATGGACTTCTGAAAGTGGAATCCACGCACTTCCGGTGGGCCGTTCTGGGACTGGGAGGCCTCCCCTGAACCTCCGAGGCTCAGAACAGACTTCCACAAGTGGTGTCCACACACTTCCGGTGGTCCATTCTGGGCCTTGCGAAAAAGGGCTAGGGCTTCAGCTGGTTCGCTCAAGTCAATAAAAAATTAGCTACCAGTTCTGCCAAACTGGTGCGAACTGGCTAAATCCCACCACTGTCTATAAGATATTTAACTGCATTAAAAGGAACAAATTTAATAGACCCCCCTAGTAATAAAAACATTATAAAACACCTTAAGGACCTCTTTGGAGATGGATAAAGCATTCTCTGACATCCTTACACCAAGATCACAAAAGAGCCAAATGTCCCATTACTATATGTTCATATAATTCTTATTTTGTTTGCTAGATTTTTAGATTTCTATCTCACTTGTCTACGATCTCAAGCTGGCTTACATGGGGATCTTCCTTCATTGTGTATAACAACCTTGTGAGATAGGTTGGGTTGAGCATGACTGACTTTAGGTTTTCTCAGTCCTAGCCCAATATCTAAATCAGCGTTTCTCAACCTTGGGAACTTTAAGATGTGTATATTTATGTCCATACATTTTAAAGTCCCCAAAGTTGAGCAACACTCAGCTCTTAAATCATACATTGGCTCTTTATTTAAACAAGGACAGGTTCATTCCCATTTCAGGATTTATTTTGGGCATCACTCCTAATTCATGAAGAAAGCACTGGCAAAATGATTTCTATTCTGGGCCAAAAATCTCTCCATTCCTATTCATGTGATCACCAGGAATCAGTTTAAAGTCAAAGAAGATGTGACCTTTTTTAACACTGGTTTGTTAAAACCAATTAGAAATATTATTCTATCCTGACTATAATGGGGAGTTCAACAAGGAAGCAAAATGTACTACTTATTTCATGTTACCCTTCCCTCCATTCCACACCCAGTAATATCTTGCTACAATTATCCTTTACCAAAAATGAATATCCCATGTGATTTTGTAAAGTGCCTACATGTTATGTAGGGATGAAAAAGAAATATTTACGTCCCTTAAGTCATCTAGAGCCAGTGAATAATCTCTTGGAGACCAAAGTATAGCCCCCTGCCCTATGATAAAACATATCCCTGGCCATCTCACTAGTTGAAGGATGAGTAGATAGTTGATTGATTGATTGATTGATTGATTGATTGATTGAGAAGAGTATGATGTATTGTGAAGAGCAGGGCTTTTTTTCTCAGAGAAAAGGTGGTGGAACTCACCTCCCTCCCCTGGCCACGCCCCCACCCAAACCTGGCCACGCCCTCATCAAACCCTAGGACCGCCCCTTTAGAGAACAGGAATGCAAGTAAAATTTGGGAGGGGCTATAACCTTAGCCTATTTCCCGCGCTTGGTGGGAAACCCCGCCCTCCTCTGCT
>NW_015405935.1:0-2580 GCF_001527695.2 Protobothrops mucrosquamatus
CCCCCCCCCCCCCGTCTTCTCTTAGAGGTTTTGAAGAAGAGATTGGACAGCCATTCGTCTGGAATGGTCTAGGCCAGGGTCTCCTGCTTGAGCGGGGTCTGGGGGTGGGGGTGGACTAGAAGACCTCCAAGGTCCCTTCCAGTTCTGTTCTGATTCTGATTTGTCCTGCCATTGCAATTCCCTAAAAGCCATTAAGGAAATGGCCACCTTAATGATTTTTCCATCCGGCAGGTTTATCCAGAGGCAGGCAGCCATCCGTCTTGTTAGACAAAGGCTTTGTCCCGAAGCATCATCCGAGACCAGCTGGCCTTCCTGTTCTGGCTGGGGTGGGGACTTGACCCCCTCCTCCTTGTGGCAGCCCCTCAAATACTGGAATACGGCTATCACGTCCCCCCACCAGTCCTTCTTTTCTCTAGACTGGCCATTCCCAAATCCTGCAGCCATTCTTCATATGTTTTAGTCTCCAGGACTTTAATCATCTTAGTTGCTCTTTTCTGCACTTTCCCTCCAAAATCTCAACATCTGTATAGGGCAGGGGTCTTCAAACTTGGCCCTTTTATGACTTGTGGACTTCAACTCCCAGAATTCCTCAGCCAGGCACGCGTGCCTGGCTGAGGAATTCTGGGAGTTGAAGTCCACAAGTCATGAAAGGGCCAAGTTGGAAGAGACTTGGTATAGGGTCTAGGGTCTCCTGCTTGAGCAGGGGGCTGGACTAGAAGACCTCCAAGGTCCCTTCCAGCTCTATTCTGATGGTCCTTCTGCAGCCCCTCTGCCCCGGGGCCCGTCTGCCCCATCCTGCTGCCCAGGGGCACCAGAGCGGGGGCCTGCCACAATCACCCCTCCCTCTGCCGCAGGCCGATCCTTGCCCTGGTGGTGGGGCACCCGGAGAACCCCGAATTCCAAAGCTACAGGCAGACCATGGAGCGCCACGAGTTGCCCAGTGACCTACTGACCCCCCAGGAGTTGGCCGAGCGGTTCCCAGGGTTCCACCCGTATGGTGGGGAGATGGCCGTGACGGACCCCACGGCAGGCGTCTTGTATGCCAGCAAGGCACTCCAAGCTGTTCAGGTAGCAACTGTGGGGTTTTTTGAGGGGGGGGGAGGTGATGAGAAATGCCCCCCTTTCCCTTCTTCCCTAGTGAACTCTTTGGACAAAAGAGCCCCCTTGTCTATGGGTCACACTTGGGACCCTGACACTGCAGATATGGATGCTAAAATAATAAAGGTGGGAGATGGATGGATGGATGGATGGATGGATAGATAGATAGATAGATAGATAGATAGATAGATAGATAGATAGATAGATAGATAGATAGATAGATAGATAGATAGATAGATAGATAGATAGATAGATAGATAGATAGATAAATAGATAGATAGATGGATGGATGGATGGATGGATGGATGGATGGATGGATGGATGAATAGAGATAGATAGATAGATAGATAGATATAGATAGATAGATAGATAGATAGATGATAATTTTTAGATTGTATAGGTGATAGATAGATAGATAGATAGATAGATAGATAGATAGATAGATAGATAGATAGATAGATATAGACAGAGATAAATTATACATTTTAGATTGTGTAGGTAGGTAGGTAGGTAGGTAGGTGATAGATAGATAGATAGATAGATAGATAGATAGATAGATAGATAGATAGATAGATAGATAGATAGATAGATAGATAGATAGATAGAGATAGATAGATAAATTTTAGATAGAGATAGATAGATAGATAGATAGATAGATAGATAGATAGATAGATAGATAGATAGATAGATAGAGATAAATAGATAAATTTTAGATAGAGATAGATAGATAGATGATGGATGGATGGATGGATGGATGGATGGATGGATGGATGGATGGATGAGAGAGAGGGAGATGATTTAGAGAAAGAGAGATAAGCAGAGACAGATAAATATATGGATGGATGGATAGATAGATAGATACAGGCAGGCAGACAACAGACGGATGGCTGGATGGATTGACAGGCAGACAAGCGGGCAAAAATGATGGATGGACAGACGGACGGACAGAAGGACCAATCAATGGAAAGACATCTAGCTAGGCAGAGAGACAGACAGTTCCAGGAAGGAAGGAAGGAAGGAAGGGGGTCTCTCCCCTCCCCCCATTCCCAAAGGCCCACCCTAACCCTTTGAAATCAATATTTCTCCAGCCTCATGGGGGGATTCGGCCTCCCTGCCTGCCCCAGAAGAGGGGAGGGTGGGTGGGTGGCTTTTGTTAAAGCTTTATTAGCCCAGATCAAAACACCACAATAAAACATCACAGGGCCGTTTAAGGAGGAGGAGGAGATAAAAAAAAAAACAGGAGAGGAGAAAAAAATGAAAACCGTTTCAGTCGACAGACAGGTGGGCCCATAAAACTGACAGGCAAATGTCATCCGGAGGGGGAGTAAATAGCCTCTTTACAGCCTCAGTTGGGTTGAAAGCTTGCAAGGCTGGAGGGGGCTCAAGCCCCCCCGCCCCGCCCCCCGCAGGAATTTCCCAGTGCCTTTGTTGCCCTCTCCAGGGGTTGGATCCCAATTCCCATAATCCCCAGGCAGGCAGATG
>NW_015405936.1:0-2580 GCF_001527695.2 Protobothrops mucrosquamatus
GTGATTTTTTTTTTTTAGATAGAGTGTAAAAGAAAACTAGACTAGCTTTTTTTTCTTTCCTTTGCTTTCGAGTTCAACCCATGCCTTTCTGCTTTCCTATATTAATGCCATATTCTCTATCTCCAGAAAGGCGAGTAATAACAAATTCTCACGTCAGCATTTCATTGCCAGATTCTTGGATCTTCTGGCACATGATAAGTTGTGTCACTCTCTCTGGCCCTAAAAGTGAGACATCATCTCTTTGACCAGCTCATACTTCCTGCTCTGTCCACACCAAAAGCTTCTGTAAGACAAAGAAGCTAGAGAAAAAGATGCAGTATTTAAACTTCCATCACTATTTTTCTTACCCTGCCCTTTTTATTCATTTTTTGGCATTTCTTCCCTCTTCCCAGCAAACTTCACCTGATTTTTTTTTTTTTTTCAAAAACCCCTTCTCTTCCTTGCTAGATTAACAGTCCTCCATTGTTAGGCTGTTGTATCAACAATCCTATTACATTTTTTTTTTAACCTCTGGACTATCGTGTAAAATAGAATTCATTTGTGTAATGTTTGCCTTGCAGGTTTGTTCACCCTCTTTGAGACTTTTAACATGATAAAGTACATTTGTAAATTTCCTGCGCAGAGCTCAGGGCACCTGTATGCCCATAGACCTCTTCCTTAATGCCTACCAGGCAATTTTTATTTTCTTTTCTTTTTTTCTTCTCTTAATTTAAAAGAGGGGAGAAGTGACCTGCTTCAAAGCTGAGAGCACTAGCTCCTAGCTTCATCTTTGTTTCTGGGACTCAAATGACCTCTGTAAGCTTTCTTAGAACATAAAAATGAGAGCTGAAAAATACATTTACCTGCCCAGAAAAAGGACAAACTAAGAAACAGCCTAAAGCAGTGATGGCAAACCTTTTAGAGACCGAGTGCCCAAACTGCAACCCAAAACCCACTTATGCATCGTCGGGTGCTGGGTGGGTGTGGCCCATTGGGTGGGTGCGGTGGTAACGGCAGATTGGGTGTGACTAAAAAGTTCAATCAATCAATTCCAACTTTGTGAGATATTTTTTTTTCCTGCGAGAAATGAAATTGATTGATTGATTGATTGAATCTTTTTTTTTTTTTGCACACAGCGGCGGAGGCCTAAAGCGAAAAGGTTTTATAAAACCCAGCTGAAGGCCTAGGACTAGGGGGACGGCGCGCATGCCCACAGAGAGGGCTCTGAGTGCCGCCTCTGGCACCCGTGCCATAGGTTCGCCACCACTGGCCTAAAGGGATGTATTTCCTTTGTTTTTGCTTGAAGATGTTTTGCTTCTCATCCAAGAAGCTTCTTCAGTTCTGGATGAATGGTGGAGAATGGAAGGATTTATATTCCTTGCAGTCATCTTGTCATTAGTGCTCTTTCTGAGAGTCCTTGAAGCCACTTGGAGGTTTATCTGTGCCCTCAAGGTCACCTGAATAGCGCAAATGTGTGTGGAACCTTCTTGGAACTGTTGAAAGGACTATGTTGTAGATAGAAGATCAGTGGTGTCATATCCCTCCCCCTTTGTTGACAACCATGGAACAACCATGACTTGGAGGACTGAGAATCTCCAGAGTCAACAACTACCTATACACAGTGGTGGGATTCAAATATGTGAACAACCAGTTCTCTGTGTGGATTCTGCTTCCGGAAGTCCATTCTGGGCCTGGGCAACAAAAATTAGCTACCGGTTCTGCCGAAGTGGTGCGAACCAGTGAATCCCACCACTGCCTATACACATACCGGAGAAGAATATCCCACTGAATTTCTTCCTACTCAAATTGGTGAATCAGGATTAGATCCTCTTTTACGTTCACAAATTCTTTAAATTTCTTAGTTATGAAACATTGATTTTTTTTTTTATTTTCAATGAGGAAAAAAATAATAAAGCACATTAGAATGTTGATAGAAATCATCCCTTTCGCAGATCACCAGTTTTACTTATGCAACAAATCCATTGCTTGTCATTTGCATAACCATCTCAGTGTCATGGGATTATGCTAGGAGATGGGGTCTAGTTATTGCACTGGGAGCTGGGAGTGAAATAATGGATTATCCTGTTTCTTACATGCTACATTTTTATAGTCATCAAGAGATCTTCTAAACAAATGACCTTCGGCAAGTCACTGGAGAAGCACATTCCAATCATGTGCAAAAATGAGTTGTAAGCCTTTAGTTGGAATTGAAAACAAATCTGCTACGGGTTTCTGGGGGTGTGTGGATTTGCAAGATTGTCTAAAGCACATTCTCCTGCAATGTAAGCAATGGTACCAAACACAATCTGCTTGCATCCATCTTTCTTCAATCAGAAAAAGATCCATAGTAAACCAATTTGTTTGGGAAAGATGTGTCCTTTACATATATATATATAATGAGATAGTTGCAAAACAAAGTGAAGACATTTATAAGGAAATTTGCATCACACAGAAGACAAGGATATTTGTAGAATAAAAGCAGTTTCTTTCAGGGATGGAGGTGAGCGGATATATACACTGGGCAAGCTGCATACAAAAGCTCTGAAACACACACATAAACACACACACAAACGAATTTTTAAAATTATTTTATTGGGAAAA
>NW_015405937.1:0-2580 GCF_001527695.2 Protobothrops mucrosquamatus
ATGATGGCTTTTTAGTGGATGGCTGGATTCAAAACCCAATTCCATGGCTCAAATGGATGGAGGCAGCATCTGGGTCTGTGTGTTCTGCTTCCAAAGGTTTGGGGGAGGATTGCAGGCTGAAAGATATAAGAACAAGGTCTTCCCCACCTTTCTGGGTGGACTCTCCCAGGAGAGGCAGACAAAAGGTATGGAGAACAAAGGGCAAGAAAAAGAGAAGTACACGAGGGGTTGTTTGCAGGCAGTTTTGAAAAGACATTAATACTGCAGTTGTTAAAGAATCAGGCAAACAAAATGGGGACAATCCCAGATGACAAAAGAAAGGCTGGATTCTGATAAGAGAACATACATGAAATGTTTCACTTTTGAACTTGAACATTTGCAGCTGGGCAGCTTGAGAATGCTGAAAGCTCCAAATAATTTTAAAAGCCTAATATTTTAAGGTGTGCAACTTTACAGGGGCAGGAGAATCTGCCTTTAACATTTATTCTAAAATAGACCACATAGTTTTGGAGATTGAGAAATGCTTATGTTTCACCAATAAGTGATAGGATAAGAAAAGTAACTTAAGAAAATTATTTCCCCATACAAGCAGACTTGAACTTCAAAAGGCTCTTGTAGATAGACACACATTTTTTTTTCAGGAAAAGGATAGACTTGACAGAATTAGAATAGAAACACCAAAAGTTACACAAAAATAGAATAACTTTACACTGGATTCACCCTGGAACAAAAATTTAACACCTTTTAGACAGAATTGAGAAATTAACCCAACAACAGACACTGACCAAAAAATCAAAAATGACAATTTTGGAATCCTTGAAATGGTATTCCAATGAAACAATGTACAAAAGAAACTCTCTTTGCATCCATCAAAGGGACTGAGTTACTTAGCAATAAACTCACAGATTTTCTGGAGGAATATTTAAACTAAACAAGGGACAGTGAGTTAATTGATACAGAACATCCCTGTCCCCAGCAATCAAAAATTACAGCATGCTTTTAATAGTGCCACACACAGTGGACTAACACATAGGTGTCAGTCATAAAGGATGAGGGCAAATATAATATAGTTGTCATTATAGAAACATGGTGGGATAAAACCCACAAATGGAACACTCAGCTAGAGGGATTTCAATTGTTTAAAAGAAACAGACCAAATAAAAGAGGCAGTTTCTCTCTATATAAGAAATAACTACATATCTACAGAAATAGGGCACAACAATGATGAAAACTGTCTTGAATGCATTTGGATCAATATAAAAGGGGAAATAGATGAACTTTCTGCTAGTCAGCTAACTAAGGTGCATAGGAAGCACATGACAATAGAACACAGTCAAACTAGAGTCCTGGACTTTAAGAGAGCTAATTTCAATAAACTTGAAAGGGCTTGGGATGGATTCCATGGATGAGAATCCTCAAGGGAAAACAACTCAAAAAGCTTGGGCAATTTTTAAAAAATAACCCAGTCTAGCACAATACCAACAAAGAAGAAAAATAATAGCTCTAACAAGAAACCAGCATGGCTGCATAAAGAACTCTCTAATAAATTGAAAGATAAGAGGGTTAGCAGAATATTAGCAAATAGTCTGAGCCTGCAAAGATGAGGTGAAGAAAGCTAAGGCTCAAAATGAACTAAGGCTTGTGACCAAAATCAAAAAGAATAAAAAAGCAAACAGTCCAACTTATCAAAAACAGTACCATAAAAAATGGATTAGAAACACAAGTTAAGATAGGCAAGAATGGTAAATGAGCACCTATCCAGTTCAAATCACCAGGACCAGATGGATTACAACCCAAGATTCTCAAGGAACTGGCAGATGTGATCTCAGGACCACTGAACTATATTTTTCAAAGATCCTGGAGCACTAGGGAATTACCAGAGGACTGGAAAAGAGCTGATATAGTTCCCCTCTTCAAAAAAAGAAAAAAGAATAGATCCAGAAAACTACTAACCCATCATCCTGACCTCAATACCTGGGAAGATTCTGGAAAAAATAATCAAACAATAATCACTGAACACCTAGAGGCAAAAAAAACTCATTACTAAAAGCCAACATGGGTTTGTTAAAAACAGATCATGTTAGAGACTGCATTCTTTGGCTCAGTTACAAAATTAGTGGACTAGAGGAATGCTGTGGATATAATTTTCTTGGATTTCAGTAAGGCATTTGATAGTTCGTATAGGGTTTCCTGCCTGAGCAGGGGGTTGGACTAGATGACCTCCAAGGTCCCTTCCAACTTTATTATATATTATTAAATGCAAGAGTGAAATCTTTCTAGCAGATGAACTTAAAACATTCCTCCTGCTAACTTTGGGCTTTTCTTAAGAGTACAGAGAGAGAAAGGACAAAGAAAAACAAACAAACAAACAAACAAACACAAATTTTTTTTCTTCACTCTGTTTGTTGGCCAGACAAACAGAGTGAGGTATTTCCTTTTTGTGGCTTATTTTAAGCAGAATTTCTAGCAGAATTTAAAATTCTTTTTTTTTCCTTTGGATTTGAAACAGTTAACAGTCACATTTACCTCTCACACACAGACTTTGACAAACATATATACACAAAGACAAGAGAACAGAAG
>NW_015405938.1:0-2580 GCF_001527695.2 Protobothrops mucrosquamatus
GAGCACCCATGATTTCTGAAGGCAAGCTGTTCCATTGGTTAATTGTTCTCACTGCTAGAAAGTTTCTCCTTAATTCCAGGTTGCTTCTCTCCTTGATTAGTTTCCATCCATTGTTTCTTGTCTTGCCTTCTGGTGCTTTGGAAAATAGGATGACCCCTCTCTTCTTTGTGACACCCCTCAAAGGTATGCAGCCACACTGCTATTATGTCACCCCTAGTCCTTCTTTTCTCTAGACTAGCCATACCCAATTCCTGCAACTGTTCTTCATATGTTTTAATATATCCTTCATGCAGTAACATAATAAAGTAACATTTTCAGTTGAGGCAGCAGCTAACCTGATGATAACGGGCTGCATTCAGTTATGCCTCCATCTGCCAGAATATTTTCCATCAGTAGAACAGGAAAGGAAGAGATTCCTCCTTTTTCGTGTACCCCTGTGTACCCTGCACCCTCAAAATCTTCTCCAGAAGGTTGGGGAACGAGACGGCCAAGTCCTGTTGCACAAGTATAAAAGTCATTTTGTGCAACGTTGGATTTTATCCATTAAACTATTAGGTTTGCTCCAAGGAAGCGGCATACTATAATAAAGTAATACTTTTTTTCTCCCTAACCACTAACATTAAATTTAAAAAAAGCTACACATATTAACCATTGGATGAAGGTCAACCATGCAGTGAAACGTGTGTATTGGCTATTCCTAGATAATGTCCAAATACGGGTAATAAAGGCCTCTTTATTATAAAAGCATAATAATGAACAAATGTTGCATCTTTCTTAATGAAGCTGCATCAGACACAATGATGCTTTATCTTTGCTGGTTTGTTTTTCCCCCCCTCCTGTCCCTTCCTTAAAAAAAGAAAGACAAATATTATACACTAACAAAAATCTTTTCTGCACTCATGACTTGCCCATCAATTCAAGGATGCTGTTTTAGGTCCATACAACGTGACTGGTACAAGGAACTTTCTCAGAAAACTTGATATTTCACATTTGAACACAGCACTGTTTATTTTCAGACTACTCTATGTGAACCATAGTGTATATACAACAAATGACCCTTAAGCAAATGAATAGTGAAAAAAGACACTCGGTTATCAAGTGAAGCTTCATTTTCCTTTTCGCTCTATACTTTCTATCACGTGTTCTGTTCCTTATAAAGTTGTTTTACACCAAATTGGGCTGTTTGTCTACCAAGCTCATTTCTGCCTATGCTAAATAACCCTTGTGCCTCAGCTACCACAGAGAAATTAACTGTCTGGGCGACTGAAATTTTACTTCCTTTAGTTTTTAGGCTCAAGTAGGAATAGCAGTTGTGTGTTCCACAAGACTGCAATTCTCACTGGTAACCTCAAGTTATCCTGATCTCCCTTGTCTTCTCTCCCAGCTAGCCAAGCGCAGAGGAACTATGGAGACTTGCAAGAGAGGACCTGTTCTGTTGACAGCACCAATAGAAACCAGTGTCCTTGCTCTTCTGAGAGGGCAGAGAGTTTGCTAGCCTTGTTTAGGAAGCAAAGATCCCAGTTTCAATCTGAGTTGGTGGCGGGCAGAGGGTATATCCTATGGAAGGAGAGCCCAAGATTAATTGCAGCTCCTTTAAAGACATGAGACCTAAGAATTTTTCTGAATTGGATGTTGTTGAGTAAAATTGTTCTGAATTATTTGTGGACTCTGGGAATCTTGTCTTAAATAAGAATAGGAACTGCTGCTGAAAACAAAAGAAATCATTTGGGGAGCTGAAAAATATCTATTTAAAGACGGAAGATTAGCCCCTGTTTGTGAAAGCGTGCTTGCCTGATGAATTTTAATCCTTCTCTGTTTTGTTTTTAAAATGTCCTTCCCTGTTCAGTTTGCTGTTTCCTTCTCCTCATTTCTCCCTCCCCCACTTTTTTTATTTACTTCCCAGGGCAGATGCCCCTTGCTTTTCCCCACTCTTCCTTATTCCTATTTCCTTGAGTTTCTGATGGAAGAAGGGAGGGCAATCTCTGTTTGTATGCCTATTGGAAAGTCAATTAATTTTATAAATGGAAAACATTATAGCAATTAATTTTAATACATAGTTATTAATTCAATTTTTTTAGCATCCTGACCCTATATTCTGAATCTTGCCAAATATATCAATATAGAATTCATACATGCACAAACAAGTGTGACAATTTATTGGGGAGGGGGATTATATTGCATTGAAATGAAGCTGGCAAGTCTAAATTGATTTTGGTGAAGCACAAAATTTTTGCCTGTGTTTATCTCCCCATCTCACTCCCAGCCCCCGATCATCTTTCTTTCAATAAATATAGCAGAAATTGTTGGGGTTTAATCTAACAGGATGTTTATATTTCCAGCATTAAATTGCATATATTCCTGAAATGGCGTATTTATTATACTTTTAAAAACAGAATTCATATTTACCTGTCAGTTCCCTTTTTATATTAGGAAGGTTAGCAGGACAGGAATTGCTTATGTTAATTCCTGGAGGAGGCAAACCTTGATTCCCATACAAGTCCACTAGATTGCCAGAGACAGGTAACTGGAAAGGATAAGAGATGAGATGTTATCTCCCGTGTTTCCTGCAAAAACCCTTGA
>NW_015405939.1:0-2580 GCF_001527695.2 Protobothrops mucrosquamatus
GAAAGGAAGGTAAGAATTCCTGCTTGCCATTTCCAAGACTCTGCCTTCACCCCACAACTTCACAAGTATGGAAATCATTGGATAGACAGTGCACGGGTACAAGATCCAGAGTCACTCTGAACAAATGGGGCTATCCGGTTGCTTCTGCTCTTTGTGATTGCGGTTACTTGCAAACAACACATATGTATACCTGACCTTCACGTATACACCGATCAGTGTATACTCTGAAGACCTAATGGCAGCATGACAGAACACAATTCATATTGCTAGTTTCTGGGCAAGTTCTGTTTAATTTGTATGTATTTTAACCTTGTATTTTATATTTTCAATTTTATGTCATATCTTCTTCTTGTGCCATATCCGTTATCGGACGTTGGCGATCATGTTGGCGATCCTGTTTTTATCAGCAGCCGCACGAAAAAGTGCTGCTGAGTTTTGTTTAAACCAGTCCCTTAGATTTTGAAGCCATGATGTTCTTCTTCTGCCTGGACCTCGTTTGCCTTCAATCTTTCCCTGGAGGATTAAATGGAGAATGCCGTATTTTTCTGGGTGTCGCATCACATGTCCGAAATATTCTAATTTTAATTTTTTAATTGTTTTGATGATTTCCATTGGCTTTCCCAGGCGGCTTATCACCTCCTCATTTCTGATCTTGTCAACCCAGCTTATACGTAACAGCCGCCTGTAAATCCACATTTCAAATGCTTCTAGTCCAGTGGTGGCAAACCTATGGCACGGGTGCCAGAGCCGGCACTCAGAGCCCTCTCTGTAGGCATGCGCGTCGTCGCCCCAGAACTAGGCCTTCAGCTGGGTTTTATAAAACCTTTTCACTTTAGGCCTCCGCTGTCATGTGCAAAAGAAAAAGTTCAATCAGTCAATTTCAACTTCTCACTGGAAAAAAAAGTTCTTGCAAAGTTGGAATTGATTTATTGAACTTTTTAGTCCCACCCAGTCTGCCATTACCACTGCAGCCATGCCCACCCATTTGACCATGCCCATCCAATGGGCCACACCCAGCCAATGGGCCACATCCACCCAGCACTTGATGATGCATAAGTGGGTTTTGGGTTGCAGTTTGGGCACTCAGTCTCTAAAAGGTTTGCCATCACTGTTCTAGTCTCTTCAGGTGGCCTTATGTCATATAGAATGGTTTATTTTAATTGTGATGCTTCTGACGCAAATAAACAAACCTGGTCTCTTTAATGCTAGTTGTGAGGTTCGTGTCCTTCTTCTCTCCTAGCTGGATAAGATTTGACGGTCTATGTTTGCGCACACATATGTGTACACATGCCAGTTGCTATGGCTGACATGCTTCTCCACCCAACCCTTGTTTCTCTGCAAACATCAATGCCTAAACATCAATGCCAAGGGAGGCACCTGTGAACGACTGTGGTGGGAAGCACTTTGTGCTTCTGAGCTGCTTCGACTTTTGCAGAAGAAACTTCCCTGCCAGGCTGAAGAAATTAGCTTCCAAAGCAATTGTCTTGCATGCCGTGATTTATGCACAACGTGTACAAAGGCAAGGGAAGCAGGGAGCAGTTTTCGCATGAGAAACACAGCCATTCCCCTTGTCAAACACAACCCCCCCTCCTCCTGCCTTCCTTCCCCCCCCCTCTTTCCCCTTCTCCTTCCCTCTCCTTGATGCCTAGTTGAATTCCAGCCTGAATTCCTGCTTCAAAATAACTGTAATTATCTCTAATTGCCATGATTATTTCAGGTTTTTTAGTATGCAAAGGGAGCAGAAATTGGTGTGGGCTCTTTCTCCACTTGGGTGCCAGAAAATACGCAGCTAGATTGCTCAGATTGAGATTTGTGTGTGTCTATGAGTGGGAGAAGCTTATACAAATCTCCCAAAGCAGCCAAGTGATGTTGAACAGTTAGGAGGGGAAAAAAAACAACACCCTTTTCTTGATAAGATAGGAAAACAGGTGTACAGGTAGTCCTCAACTCCCACAACCGAGCCCACAATTTCTGTTGCTAAGTGTGAAATCTGTTAAGTGAGTTTTGCCCCATTTTACGACTTTTCTGGCCACATTTGTTAAGTGAATCCCTGCAGTTCTTAAATCAGTAACGCGGTGGTTAAGTAAATCTGGATTCCCCGTTGACTTTGCTGGTCAGAAGGTTGCAAAAGGGGATGACGTGACCAGGAGGATGCTGCAACAAGTGTCAAGTCAGTTGTGCCGAGCTTCTGAATTTTGAATCTTGTTGTAAGCGTGAAAAATGGGCATCAGTCATTTTTTTTCAGCACCATTGTAACTTCAAAAGGTCACTAAATGAACTGTTGTAAATCGAGGACTACCTGTATTCCACTTCCCTTAGATCAGGGAGGTCTATGGAGATTCTCAATCATCCAGGTCATAGTTATGCCAAAGGTGCTTTTTCATGAGGCAATTGGATTTTCTTGTTTTTCTTTTTCTTTTCTTTGAAGAAGGGGGGAGGGAGGGAGAGGAAAGAGAGAAAGAGAGAGGGAGAAGGGAAAGAGAAAAAGAGAGAGAGAAAGAGAGAGGAAAGAGAGAGAGAGAGGAAGCACAAGTGCCTCTCTCTCTCTCTCTCACACACACACACACACACACACACACA
>NW_015405940.1:0-2580 GCF_001527695.2 Protobothrops mucrosquamatus
TATATGTACATTTCTGTGCTACAGATGGAATATTTTTTATATTTGTCTACCAAATTTTATCCTCTAAAATCAATTATTTTTCAGCTGCAAGGCTAGCTTCTTAATAAAGTTCACTTCAGGGCATCTAAAGTATCATGACTTTTCTTTCTTTCTTTCTTTCTTTCTTTCTTTCTTTCTTTCTTTCTTTCTTTCTTTCTTTCTTTCTTTTTTTTCCAATTCACAGAATCATTATTATAACTGTTGCAAAAAGGAAAAAAATAGTCTAAAAACAGCTCTTACTTCTTCAAAGCAAACAGAAAGAAAAAATCAGTCTCTTGCATTTTAAATTTCAGGGCTTTTCCTCCTTGATGTTCTCTTTTTGAACTTTTCATTAAATTACTATTTTCATATCTCTGGAGAAAAGATCTGCTAAGCTACATTGACATCTTTTGGCAAGTGCTGTCTTCAGAAGTATGTACTTGTCAAAATATGTGATGAATTCAAATGGCCTCAGCAGAAGGAAATGTCATTCGTTTTTCATCATGACAAATTATATCTCTGCATGTAATGCATGCAGATCAGAATGTATCCCCCCTCCCGCAAATCTTTAAAACAAACTTAATCTAAAATAAAATTGTGCTGCTATAGAGGAGACAATTCACACTTTATTCCATTTTCTTGGCCAGAATTTCCTGCTCTTTCTCTTAGGTAAGATTCCCTTTAAATCCAGAAGCATTATTCAGTTTCTTTATTTCTCTAACCTGCTCTTCTAGTAAAATAATAGTGAAGTGCTTACAATAAAAATGCAATAGAATAAAACACAGCCATAAAAAAGCATATCATTAAGAAATATCAATGGCAATGTTAAAAGCAAATTAGTAAATCTTCCTAAGGAAACAGTATTAGAACTTCATAAAGAACCTAATAAAAAGATAACTGATTTAAAGCTGTCCCCTGCCAGTTTAAATTATTATCATTTATAGAATAGAGAAAAGGGGTTGTGACACTAGAATGTGTTTCTGCTGCTATGACTTCAATTGATTTTTGTCAATTTTGTCATGGTTTTGTTTGCTGCCTGCATCCCACAGATGGAACTTTGCTTGTTTGTGTGGACCGGTTGTGGACATGCCGTGGCCCAGTACTGGTCCACGGACCGATGGTTGGGGACCCCTGCCTTAGTGAACATTTAAAGTTATGTGCTAAGTGCTCCCTAGTGTTTATGACAAAGTCCCCAAATTATGAATGTTGCCACACCACGGCCTCCAGAGCCCCGCTAAAGCATCCCCTAGCATCATTTCCAGGCGGCGGCAGCCCAGGAAAGGCCTCTGATGCCTAGAAATGATGCCAGGGGACACTTCAGCAGGGCTCCGGAGACTTGATCCGGGCGTCGGAGGCCTTTCCCGGGCCACTGCCACCCGGAAAGGATGCTGGGGGATGCTTCAGTGGACCTCTGGATGCCTGTTCTGGCCCTGGGAGGCCTCCTTCAGGCCTCCGAGACCCAGAACAGAAGCCATGGGTAGTGGTCACGTTCTTCCGGAGGTCCAGAGAAAGAAACATAGAGGTTGGAGAAGAGATAGATCTTCACAAGGTAAGTGACCCAGTGCAACAGAATGGGGGGGAGCAATTGTGTGGCCCCAGGGGAGGGAGCATGAGGTATTTCAGTGGTTCAGGGGAGGTATTGGGTGGTCTGAAGATGGCCTGTTCCATAACTAAGACCCCCATGGCCTTCCCCACCCTGAGATACCTCATGTTCACTTAACATGCCGCCTATTCGCCCACTCATTAAATTAGCGAATGCGTGGGCAAAAGCTGGGAGTGAATCACATTCAAGGTACAAGATTCACTCCTACAAATCCTCGAGTTACAAATGGAACGGGGCAGGCCCCATTACATTCGTAACTCAAGGACTACATGTACTAGAGAACTTTCTGAGAAAAAGCAGCTCTCCACTTATATTCTAATTGTCATAAACTTCCAAGGGCCATGGAACTGCTGTGTCATCTATCATGTTATTCTCTGCTGCATTTATTTACTATTACCCTGCAAATTGCTTTAAAACAAGTTTTGCAGATATCCTAGGTAACTAACAGTCACAAAAGCTTTGTTGGTCATTGTTGTGTCCTGAGCCTGCAAGAGGCAGGCTCGGGACGTTGCAAGAGTCCCGGGCATTTGCAGAAGCTGCCCGGGACCAGACTGAGCAGCGCCAGCCTTGTGCGCATGCGCAAGGCGGGAAAAGCCCGCCTCATGATTGGTTGAACTTGCCCGGGGATCAGAGGGTATAAATAGAGGCCTGCGTGCCTCTGCTCTGGTTGTTCGTAGAATGGAAGCAAACAATAAAGACTTGTTGGAGATGCTTCGTCTCAAGCGCCATTATTCTCTGGACTTAACACTGGCGACGAAGGTGGGATCCAGTCTCTACAGCTAAGAAAAGCTAGAAGACTCACCCAAAGAAGTCCGGAAGAGAAACGGCGTGGAAGTCAGCGTTATCCTGCCAGTACGAAATCGCTGGAGGGTGCGTGCGGCTGAAGAAGAAGAAAACCTGATCATCGATCATGGCAAAAGTTGGGCGTTTAGCGGAATTCGACGTCTCTCACCCCGAGA
>NW_015405941.1:0-2580 GCF_001527695.2 Protobothrops mucrosquamatus
CCTCCCACCCTCCCTCCCTCCCTCCCTTCCTTCTCATAATGTTTCTCTTTCAATCGTCCATATTTTATCTCTCTTAATCCTTCCTTCCTTTCTTCCCATAATGTTTCTCTTTCAGTCTTTCCTATTTTCTCTCTCTTAAACTTCCCTCCCTCCCTTGTGGGTTTCCTCCCCCCCCCCCTTTGGTATTCTTGGGGGCTGCAGGATTGTTGCTTTAAAATCATTCAGTCACCGTGTAAGACACTTATTTTAATTTCCCCCGGTTATTTATATGCAGTTTTTGGCCTGTGCCCTGTCTCGAAATTTTCATAATTTTGTGTGTCTTGAAGCTGATTTGGTTTTTTTGTTCTCTGCTCTTCCCTCTCCTCGTTATCTTCTCTCTCTCTCTCTCGTTGGTATTTACATTTTAATTGTTTTCTTCTTTGAATAAACCAGGCTGGGAATATAATCAAAGGGTGCTATGAAAATATTTGTAAATAATATGGAAGAAACAGTTTTTTGTGTTTTTTTTTGAGAGGAAATAATTTCCAAGCCTGAGCGTCTCATGTTCTACCTTGTGTTCCAAGGTCACTATGCGCCTTGAACCCACAGCTTCTGCCTAATTAAAATTTTGCGAAGATGAGGCAGCAGCACCGATGGATGCTTTGTAAAAATACAAGTAGTCCTCAGCTTGTGACCATTTGTTTATTGACCATTTGCAGTTACAATAGCCCTGAAAAAGTGACTGATGATGTCTTGCTTAGCAACACAAATTTGGGTCTCCATTGGGGTTGTAAATTGAGGACGACCTGTAGAGAATTCTCTTGGGAACGTTCGCTGTCCATGGTGCTGTCCATTGTAGACCTAGCACTAGCTTAAAAATTTATTTTAATCCACTGAAATTGTCTGGATAACTCCACATTTAGAATAGAATGGAATAGAAGATAGAAAATAGAATCGAATCGAATAGAATAGAAAATAGAATAGAATAGAATAGAAAATAGAATGGAATGGGATGGGATGGGATGGGATGGGATGGGATGGGATGGGATGGAATGGAATAGAATAGAATAGAACAGAATAGAATAGAATAGAATAGAATAGAACAACAGAGTCGGAAGGGACCTTGGAGGTCTTCTAGTCCAACCCCCTGCTCAGGCAGGAAACCCTATCCCATTTCACACAAATGGTTACCTTGTCTGCTTATGACCACCCAGTCTGGGTGACATCCCAAAGAAGGGATTATTGGTAGGCTTAGAGTTTACACTGGTCCTATCCCACTCACATCTGAAAAAGTCCTATGGGATGGTAACGTCCTTCTTTAGAACTGAATACAGGCAGTCCTTGACATACGACCACAGATTCAGCCTAAAATTTATGTTGGCGTGCAAGACAGTTGCTAAGTGAATTTTGCCCCATTTTACGACCTCCCTTGCCACGGTGGTTACGTGAATCACTGCAGTTGTGAAGCTTGTGAAGTGAATCCGTCTTCCCCATTGACTTTGCTTGTCAGAGGGTCCCAAAAGTTGATCAGGTGACCCCGGCACACTGCGACCGTCATAAATAGGAGTCAGTTGCCAAGTGTCCGAATTCTGATCCCATGACCACGGGGATGTTGCAACGGTCGTGTGAAAAACGGTCATAAGATACTTTCTGGGTGCCGTTATAACTTTAAATGTCTGCTAAATGAAGGGTTTTAAGTTGATGTGGAAGGATGAGATGAGCACCTCATAACTAAAATGGCTTCTCCTTTCAGGGGAACCAATAAACGCTTGTTAAAACAGTAAGGGGGGAAAATGGGTATTTTTTTCCACACAACACTGATTTCAAAAATAAGGTGTTAAATCTTCAGGGATCTATTTTGGACAGTGGAGACTGCCAGACCTCTCCCTTATTCCAGAGAACGGAATTTTCCTCATTCTTCTTCTTTTCTCCTGTGCTTTGCCACAAGAAAAAATAGCATCATTTCCACGGCTGCAGAAAAAAAAAATTCCTTCCCCAAGATGACTAAAATTAGCACTTCATTCTAGAAGGTTTTTCTCCTTCCCCCAATATTAGCAATAATTAGATGGAATAACTTAATAAACAACGTTTACTAGGTAACCAATTTGCAAGCTCTGCTTGCTTGCTTGGCGCTGCCGTTGAGTAATTTTAGACTCCTGTCTTAATAGTCTTCAAGAAATCCATGGGTTTGTTTTTTGTTAAGAGAGAAATAGATTAGCTTCAATGTTCACTAAGAAATCTATCATTTCCAGATAGGATACAGAAAAATCTGGCTGAATCTCTGGAGAAGCATAATGTTAACCTAATGTTCATCAGGTTATGAGGCTATAACTGTATGCCTGGAGTATGTGGAATGAGGAAACACATCTGTTAGCTCAACTCCTTGGAGGAAAGCATACTCTAAATAGTAAAATTTCTGATAGTCTGTGTCCAATCTTTCTGTCTGATCAGACTCCCTAATTCTCATTCTGATAGGGTTCAGATCATTTGATACCCCAGGTGAAATATTTCAGTTATCGTCTCGGTAATTATAAGAACTTGGCACCAAGAAAAACCTGGAAAATCTCCACCCAATTTCTGGGCAGAGAAAGTGGATGAAGA
>NW_015405942.1:0-2579 GCF_001527695.2 Protobothrops mucrosquamatus
TGAGCCAGCATGGGGGAACTATGGACCCTTCATGACTCGTGGACTTCATCTCCCAGAATTCCTGAGCCAGCATGGGGGAACTATGGACCCTTCATGACTCGTGGACTTCATCTCCCAGAATTCCTGAGCCAGCATGGGGGAACTATGGCCCCCTCATGACTCGTGGACTTCAACTCCCAGAATTCCTCAGCCAGCATGAGGGAAACTATGGCCCCCTCATGACTCCTGGACTTCAACTCCCAGAATTCCTGAGCCAGCATGGGGGAACTATGGCCCCCTCATGACTCCTGGACTTCAACTCCCAGAATTCCTCAGCCAGCCATGCTGAGGGGACAGGGAGAGGTTTCCAAGCTGAGCCATGCTGGCTCAGGAATTCTGGGAGTTGAAGGCCACGATTCATGAAGGGGCCAAGGTTGCCTAACCCTGTCCTAGACCATTCTGGACAAATGGATGTCCAGCCTCTTCTTGATGGAGCAGCCACAACTTCTGGTGGCAAGCCGTTCCACTGGTTAATTGTTCTCACTGTCAGGACATTTCTCCTTAGTTCTAAGCTGCTTCTCTTCTCCTGGATCAGTTTTATTCCGTTGCTTTTTGTCCTGCCTCCTGTTGCTTTGGAGAATAGGTTGACCCCCCCCCTCTTCTCTGTGGCAGCCCCTCAGATATTGGAAAAACGCTACCCTGTCACCCCTCGTCCTTCTTTTCAAAAAGAAAAGAAAAAAGCGGAGTCACAAAAAACGTGACTATGGGGTTTGGGAGTCGCTTGTCTGTTCAAGAATAATCCCCGTTTCTGAATAGGGGTTTATATCAGCGGCTGGAGTTCATAAGAGGACAAATTGCAATTGAAACAACAGATACTGGCTCAATTAATAAGCAGTCCAAGCATCTAGCAGGGGGAAGTTACTAGAAGAGATGTACAACTGATGGTTTAAAAGAAAAAAGAAAAAAAAACCAAGTTAGCCCCTGTGACTGCATGTCTGAAGGCCAGGGTCTGTTTTATATCCACGGCGGGCCTTTCGCTGTACAGCCACCCGTCTGATTTTGGGGCTCCCCCATGGACACCCCGTGCTCTAATGTTGGATTTCCGACAAAAGAGCTGGGTAAGATGTTTCAATTCTTACAAACATCCACATGATAGATCTAGAGATGCTCAGGGTTTGAATGTTGACGCAAACCTTCCCTTGTTTTGCAGATCAGATGCCCGGAGGAGTTATAAAAGTTGAAAGGCACAAATCCAATAGCTACGTAACTAAACAGTTTCCTTACTACATTCATCTCTCCCCATGGCCAACCTTACTAGTCTTGGGTTAGGTTTTCGCAATGTGCTAATTTGTTATGATAGGTAAACTCAGTGCTGCTTATAAGCTACTATTTACAGCTTACCAAATGGGCGCAAATTGCAATTATATATAGTTTACATCTACGAGAGTCATCTGCTCCCCATAATAATAATAATAATAATAATAATAATAATAATAATAATAATAATAATAATAATAATAATAATAATAATAATAATAATAATAATCTGAACATCTGGCTGACTCTGCGATGATCCATAATAATAATAATAATAGTAGTAGTAAAGTTGGAAGGGACCTTGGAGGTCATCTAGTCCAACCCCCTGCTCAGGCAGGAAACCCTATACCATTTCGGACAAATGGCTGTCCAGTCTCTTCTTAAAAACTTCCAGTGTTGGAGCATTCACCGCTTCTGGAGGCAGGTAGTTCCACTGGTTAATTGTTCTAACTGTCAGGAAGTTTCTCCTTAGTTCTAGGTTGCTTCTCTCCTTGATTAGTTTCCATTTGTTGCTTCTTGTCCTGCCTTCAGATGCTTTGGAGGACAGCTTGACTCCCTCTTCTTTGGGGCAGCCCCTGAGATACTGGAGCACTGCTATCATGTCCCCCCTGGTCCTTCTCTTCATTAAACTAGACAGACCCAATTCCAGCAACCGTTCCTCATATGCTTTAGCCTCCAGTCCCCTAATCTTGCTTGTTTAGTGACCGTTTTAAGGTACAGCTCTGAACGAGGAAATGCAGCTTGTAGCTGCGGCCATCGTAGTGTTCCCCCAGGGCAGGGGTAGGCAACCTTGGCTCTTTTATGACTCGTGGACTTCAGCTCCCAGAATTCCTGAGCCAGCATGGGGGAACTCTGGCCTCCTCATGACTCGTGGACTTCAGCTCCCAGAATTCCTGAGCCAGCATAGCTGGGAGTTGAAGTCCACGAGTCACAAAAGAGCCAAGGTTGCCTACCCCTACCCCAGGGTCACGTGACTGCAATGCAGGCGCTTGGCAACCAGCAGGCAACGGCAAAGCTGCAATGTCCCACAACCACCATTTGCGACTTCCACCACGCAGCAGATTGCAAATGGCAACCTGACAGCGAGAACAGTTAACCAGTGGAACTACCTGCCTCCAGAAGCTGTGGAATGCTCCAACACTGGAAGTTTTTAAGAAGAGACTGGACAGCCATTTTGTCTGGAATGGTGTAGGCTTTCCTAACTAAGCAGGGGGTTCGACTAGATGACCTCCAAGGGCCCTTCCATCTCTATTATTATTATTATAACCAGGCAGTGTGCGAGG
>NW_015405943.1:0-2579 GCF_001527695.2 Protobothrops mucrosquamatus
TCTTTTTGGATTTGCACCGCCCAGCTCAGCCTCTTAGTGCTGTGAGGAGAGCGCCCCGCTGCCTGCCGAAACTGGGCAGACTGGGGGCTGGGCATCATTGTGCTTCTTTTTGGATTTGCACCGACCTGCTCAGCCTCTCGGCGCTGTGAGGAGAGCGCCCCGCTGCCTGCCGAAACCCCTCCCCCGAGCCCATCAAGCCGGATAGGTGAAGTAGGCGAGGGCCATTTGTTGGCCACTTCCAGGTGATGGTGCATTTCTTCATTCCTCACAAAGGGTGATATCTCCCCAGCATGCACCCAGGGGGCAGGGCCGACACGGCAGGGGCTGGTTCCTCGCTGTTTCCAGACGGCCTTGTGGAGCTAATACTGAATGCGTTTCAGCATAGATGGCCACCACAAAATTGTACGTTGGCTCCCGGCCAGCCTGGGCCAGGGCCAAGGCAGAGGGGGCCGTTCCCTCACTGTTTCCAGGATGGCTTCGTGGACCACATGAAACCACTTCGCGGGCCGCATCTGGCCCCTGGGCCTTGTGTTTGACATGTCTGTGCTAAAGGATACCAATGAACAGATACTAAGCAATTCAAAGAAAATCAAACAGATGGAAGGAGTATATTGAAACATTGTACAACAGAGTTTTCAACAGCCAAGATATTTAGAAGATATTTCCTACTTTCAAGGACCTGTAGTACTAGAAGATGAACTTAGATCAGCACTCCAGGAAGCTGGAAAAGTACAGAAATTGATGGAATACCCACAGTAATATGGTAAGCACAGAAGAAGAATCACTAAAGGTTCTAACCAAGTTATGCTAACAAATCCACATGGGGCAACAGACTGGAAAAGGTCATTCTATATAACAGTACCAAATATAAGAAACTTAACAGAGTGTGCAAAGGAACATATAATATCTTAAATTCACACATTAGCAAAATAAGGGCTAGAATTATTTGACACAGATTTGAGCTATACGTGGAAAAAGAGATGCCAGAACTTTAGATAAGGCCACAGAACATGAAATGTTATTGTTGATGCACAGGAAGCCAGTGCATACCAAAAAGAAGTCAATGTGTGCTTCATTAATGATAGAAAGATCTTTGATTGTGTCAGTCACCACAAGCTGTAGAATGTGCTTAAAAATGGGAATTCCAGAAAATACCATTGTCCTCATGTGAAATCTATGCAGAAGTCAGGAAACCACAATATGGTCAGAACATGGCAAAATAGACTGGCTTAAGTTTGGTAAAGAAGTGAGACAGCCTAGATATATAAAAGGAAACTGGCTTGGAAAAAGATGAGCATAATTTTAGAATTGGAGGAAGAAGCACCAGTAATCTGCACTAAGCTGATGACTCTCCTCTGATAGCCAGAAATGCAAAGGGTTTGCAAGCTCTTGTAATAAGGTCCATTACTAGAAGTTAAGGAGCACAGTGAAAAATTGAGACTAAAATTAAATAAGATCAGACTAATAACAGGTACAACAACCAGCTCTGAAAACAGTTTGGGTTTATTTTCCCTTTCCTGCTGTCAAAAGGTAAAGAGAATGGAGAATAGGGAAAAATTATCAGTTCCCTAAGTTCGCTCTAGTTTAGTAAACCAGCACCTAAATCTTGCTTCTCAGCTTCATAATAGCTCCCAAGATGTCTTCCTAATGTGGTTCTTTCTCTCAGTACCATTCACTTCCTTTACTAGCAAATTCACACAAATTACTCATTCTCAGATAATCCTCTTTAGCGCTCTGTTGTCTTCTTTCTTTCTTTGATGCTATTAGTCACCCTGCTTAATACATGGATAGGATCTCCAATAGACCAGGAAAAAGCAAAACGATCCTTTTTCTTGCCCAATCAATCTTCCATTAGAAGCAGATGTGTTTGCCTGCAGATATTCCAGGTAATTAGGAAGCTTCTGGGTGCCTGTTGGCATCTGGCAAGGAGATAAAAATGCAACCCTGAGAGGTAAGGAAACAACACAACCCCAGCACTTATAACTATGTCACATGTGGTAAGGTCTTTTAGAAAATCATTTGAGCACAGCAACTTTGTTTGGAGTTCATATAATAGTTCACCAGCCCTGTCATGTTTTGAGTCCAAATAACTCCAAAGCCCCAGGTAATGTCGGTTGTCCAGTGGGAAAGAACAGACCCAACACATTCCACTGAATGCGAAGGGCCAAAATGCCATGTGGAACATGGTTGCTGTGGAGATAATGAATTCAAATTACTGTGTATACAGAGAGATCTTGGCATGGATGGTGAAGTCCCTAGAATACTTGTCAAATTATTTAAACCAGTTGGGACAACCCTTCCGTGTATGCAGTTTATTCTCAGCCACAGAGTCTCTCCCAATTGTAACTACAATCTTTTCAAACACTTTTGCTGGGGGTCGTGAGATTCATAAGCTTGCATTTACCTTTTATCAAAATAACTTTTTTTTTCTTGCTGAAAGCTATGTTTCTGTGTCTTCCACCTTTACTGCTTGTTTCTCCTCCCCTCCACGGTTTGCCTTGCTGTGTCCTCGTCCCTTCATCTCCCACTGCAGTTTTACTTCTATCACTTTCAGGTGAAGTTTACTTTTCTGTCTTAGC
>NW_015405944.1:0-2579 GCF_001527695.2 Protobothrops mucrosquamatus
AGGCTCTGTCCATCTCACATTTCCTTCTCCTTTTGCATTGTGATGTTCTGTCATTAGCCCACACTTCCACCACCACCCCTGCTTGCCCAGACATGACAGATCTCACAGTCCAAATGGATCCAAATCAAATATTGGTACATTTGAATCTCAAATTCAATTTGCTTGACACTTCTGTTTTGACTTAACTTCTGATGATGACTTAGACAAGTCCCTGCAGTTTCCTTGGGCCAGATTCCAGAAGTGATTTACCATTGCCTGCTTCTTTATAAGGCTGAGAAAGTGTATCTGGCCTAAGGTCGCCCAGCTGGCTTTGTGCCTAAGGCTGGACTAGAACTCACACTCTCAGTTTCTAGCTTGATGCCTTAACCACTACACCAAAGTGGCTCTCTGACACTTTTAATGTTGTTTTTGTTAATTGCAAAGTCATGTCCGACCCATCGCGACCCCATGGACAACGTTCCTCCAGGTCTTCCTGTCCTCTACCATCTTCTGGAGTCTCTTTAAGCTCACACCTACTGCTTCAGTGACTCCATCCAGCCACCTCATTCTCTGTCGTCCCCTTCTTCTATTGCCCTCAATCTTTCCCAGCCCTTCTCCAGTGAGTCCTTCCTTCTCATTATGTGGCCAAAGTATTTGAGTTTCAACTTCAGGATCTGGCTTTCTAAAGAGCAGTCGGGGTTGATCTCTTCTAGGACTGACCGGTTTGATCGCCTTGCAGTCCAAGGGACTCGCAGGAGTCTTCTCCAGCACCATAGTTCAAAGGCCTCAATTCTTTGTCGCTCAGCCTTTCTTATGGTCCAATTTTCACAGCCATACATTGCAACTGGGAAAACCATGGCCTTGACTATACGCACTTTTGTTGGCAGGGTGATGTCTCTTCTTTTTAGTATGCTGTCTAGATTTGCCATAGCTTTCCTCCCCAGGAGCAAGCGTCTTTTAATTTCTTGGCTGCAGTCCTTATCTGAGGTGATCTTGGAGCCCAGGAAAATAAAATCTGTCACTACCTCCATTTCTTCCCCATCTATTTGCCAGGAATTGAGAGGGCCAGATGCCATGATTTTGGTTTTCTTAATGTTGAGTTTCAAGCCACCTTTTGCACTCTCCTTCTTCACCCGCATCAAGAGGCTCTTTAGTTCCTCTTCACTTTCTGCCATTAGAGTGGTATCATCTGCATATCTTAGGTTGTTGATATTTCTCCCGGCAATCTTAATTCCAACTTTTGGTTCATCTAGCCCTGCCTTTCTCATGATGTCCTCTGCATATAAGTTAAAAAGGCAGGGCGACAGTATACAGCCTTGCTGGACTCTTTTCCCAATTTTGAACCAAACAGTGGTTCCTTGTCCAGTGCTCACTGTTGCTTCTTGACCCGCATATAGGTTTCTCAAGAGAGAAATAAGATGGTCTGGTATTCCCATCTCTTTAAGAACTTGCCACAATTTGTTGTGATCCACACAATCAAAGTCTTTAGCATAATCAATGAAGCAGAAGTAGATATTTTCTGGAACTCCCTAGCTTTCTCCATGATCCAGCGTATGTTGGCAATTTGATCTCTAGTTCCTCTGCCTCTTCGAAATCCTGCTTGTACTTCTGGTAGTTCTCGATCCACATACTGCTGGAGTCTAGCTTGTGGGATTTTAAGCATAACTTTACTAGCATGTGAAATGAGTGCAATGGTGCAATAGTTTGAACAGTCTTTTAATAGACACACCTAATTTAACTGCCACTCTTTTCAATCATGCTGTTTGCATGACACGATTAAAAAAACTGCAGGATTTTGTTTACTGTTATTTTTTTTTTATTCATAGACGTGGACTTGAAGGAATATGCCTTCGAAAGCTGTATGCAGCAGGTTTATAACTCATTTTTGTGTGCCTTGTTCCACTGGTGATCAGATCACTGTTCTGATTTCACAAATTTCTTTTTTGAAGCCTGGCTTGGAGAGCGATGCTGAACATGGCTGCAGTTCTTTAATATTTTTTGCCCTTTGATAATAACAAGGTCTGATCATTGTAGCAAAGGAAGCAATGCTAAGAATATGGCATGCTGTGATGTGCTACTGGGAAGACTTTATTAAGAACAATAAGAAAGTGTTTCACTTTTTATTTATTTCTTTAAAGTCTGCATCAAAAAAAAAATTACAAAATGAGCAATTTCATTTCAGCTGCACACAATGCAATCTTAGACCAGTTTCTGTACCCTGCAAGTATTATTGGGAAATGTGTAATCAGGGTCACTTTTATCTTAATAAATTACACACTGGGGTGATTTTTTAAAATATTTTTTTTAATCCCACCTTTATTATTTTTATAAATATTTCAAGCCAGTGAACAAATGTAATTCTCCCTCCCTCCACAGCAAACCTGTGAAGTGAATTTATTTATTTATTTATTTATTTATTTATTTATTTATTTATTAAATTTATATACCGCCCTATCTCCCTTGCGGGACTCAGGGCGGTGAACAGGCGATACTAAAAACCACGAATAAATAAATAGTTTCTGTTTTAAAATCGAATTGAATAATAGGCCTGTTCTAAAAACACACCCATACAAAAACCCCCACTGAAACACAATCCAAAC
>NW_015405944.1:11334-12621 GCF_001527695.2 Protobothrops mucrosquamatus
TTAGAATAAAGGAGTGTTATCCTCCTTAACTCTGACTATATCCCAGTTACCTCAAATCCCAGCAAACAAACAAACAATCATTTGGAAGAAGGAAGGTAAGGAATGGAATTAGATCTTCAGTGTTCTGACACTCATCTTATCTTTTGCAATTGGGCATTGACACAAGGAAATACTTCTTTTATTAGATTTATATGGAATTAAAGACAAAGAATTCATAGTGTTCCCATCCTCCAATTCCTGTAAGGTACATAGCTAAAACTGACAAGATAGGAAACCAAACTGTTACAGTCAGCAAATATTGTAAGGTAAGCATGAAAGAGCTGCCTCTGATCCTCAAGATCAGGAAAAGATTGGCCAAAATCTTGCTGATTAAAAAGGTCAAGGGGGAAAGGTTCAGAATTTAAGGTTCTCATAATCACACATACTGGTCTCTGTTTTCTGCATATAGAGGACTTCATTCCCGGTCTATTAAAGTCATATTGAAGCTGTCAAGTTTGAACTATTAAGTAGCTGTGGAAGCAGTGATGAGTTCCTTAGCAAACAAGATTTATTGCTATGTCTAGTATAAAATCTGGCACTAAATAGGTTGGGGTGATTCTCCCAAAATCACCCAGTAAACTTCACTTGAACATTGGCTTGAACATCAGCCGCCATGTTTCTTGTCTAACATTTGACCACTATGAATTGAGTTCAGTTCCTGGGGACTTCATGAGTATGTCCAAGCAGCCTATGTAAAAAGGAAGTGCTGTTATCTTGATTTTCTTGACCTCCAACCCCACCTGTCATTGTTTTCAAATCTCAGTCAGCTGATTGCCCATTGTGTGGCACATAAGATTATTTTAGACAGGCTTTTAACCTGATGCATTGGCTCTCTTCTTTGGTAGTTTCATATAACCTACTTATGTGGTCAAGAAACAGGTTATTGTCTACAAGGGGTGTATGGGGTGTTCAGGGAGGGGTAGCACCTCTGGTGGAGGGCATGTCGTGCCCTTTTTTTAGGGCAGCTCATACACCTTTGGTCCCCACCTGACACTCAGCTCTCACCTGTGGGTCCTAGTAGCTGTAACATGCGCAGCGGCCACACCCCAGGCAACAGCTTCGACAGGCTGGCCAAACCAGGTTGAGAGTAGCCGTTGTGTCTTCGACATTCGGTGAGCAAGGGATTTGTCTATCCCAAGCATGTGAAGACAGACTCTGGCGGATTGAGCGGATGAGACCTATTAAAATAGGACCAACGATCATGAAGGCAGTTTCTGCAAGCGACGTGGTACGCTGAGAGCACGGCAA
>NW_015405945.1:0-2579 GCF_001527695.2 Protobothrops mucrosquamatus
ATTTAATATTACAGAGTTCACCTCAAGCAAAACGGAAACACTATTGTTATCAGGAGCCTGAAGTGCTGGGGTGATTTCACCTGTCTGTCACACTATGAAATGAACACATTAGGAAAATCTTTAATGATTCTAACTACGTTGGCTTTTACAAATTTAAAAATTTCATGAAGCACAGTGACGTATCTTTTCTGTTTTTCCACTTGAATGTTGTCTAAAAATCTACGTTTTAGATCAGTTACACCACTCATAAATTTTTTAAAGTATCCATCTGTGCATCTCTATTCTCCATAGTTCCACAATGTTTTGGCTAACTAACAGGCCCATATGTTGCCTTCAGATATTTCTAATCAATGTTCCCAATGTTTGTACTTTACTGTTTGTTTGCTTATTGTTTTTCAAGGAGGGGAACAAAACCAGGAAAATCATAGGGCTAAATAAGCTATAAAGTGTATCCACACACAGTTAGACTGTCTTTACTGCATCTGAAGACATTATGATTCTGCTGCGACAAACAACATTTGTCTTCATTTTGTCTGACTGTCCTCATGCGTTATTATTAGTGGCTGTCAGACCACAGCAGGAAAAAAAAATAGCATCACTTGACAAAGAAGTTGAATGCATAAATGCTATAACTACACATTTGAAGCTGAGGAAAGCATGTGTTTTAAGAGAAGAAATATTGGGGAAACCATCCTATTTATAAGAGAACTGTAGAACAAAAATAATGATTAAGAGGATTCTTCTCAGTTGTTTGTACATCTAAATTCAGAATTAATGATTAATAAAACATGCTCAGCATACTTCTTTGCAAATTCACTCACATCTTATCATGAGGTAAACATACTTAGAATTGCAAGCTTTAGGAAAAAAACCTACTTGACACTTGTGATTTTTTTTCATGTCATCTCCGTTTAAAAGCAACTAAGTATTCATATGGAACAATCGCTTCCATTCATTGTATTTCTGATAGCCCTGATAAATACAAATATTACATGAAATACTCTGTTGGAATATTAAAAATGATTCAAGCCTTTTGTATTCATTACATCCTTCCCACTATCCTTCTATATTACAAAATTCCAGGATATTTATTTATTTATGTAAACAAACAAAAACATCACCATTGAAATTAGGGCTACCCAACCTTTTTGGCTGGAGGTCACATTTAAAGTTTTGAGAGCATGGTATGGGCTGGTTGTTTTTCAAAATAGCTACCATGAATGGAAGTGAGACTTATTACTCACAAAATGGCTGCTCATAGAGGTTTGAGACAACACACATATAAATCAGAAAGCAAACAAATTAGGGAATCTGCCACCTGCTGGAAATCCATTTTCCATCATTTCCACTTCTCTCTCTCTCTTTCTCTCTGTCTCCCTCCCTCTCTCCCTCCCTCCTTCTCTCCTGGACTGCTGATACATTTTTCTGGAACCGTCCTTGGCACAACAAGATACTAAACTTTGCTGTGCAGCATACTAGCATACTATTATATGTATGTATGCATGTATTTATGCATGTATGTGTGCTTGTGTTTATATTTATATGTGTAACTATATATAAGAAAGATGTTGAGAGATGGGGCAAAGAAATAAGGCCTGTTAGATAAGAGAGGGCATACAGTAGCCCTTGACTTGGTAAGACCATATTTGGAATACTCCATGCAATTTTGGTTGCCATGATGTAAAAAAGATTTGAGACTCTAGAAAGAGTGCAGAGAAGAGCAACAAAGATGATCAGGGGACTGGAGGAAACATATAAAGAATGCTTGCTGGAATTGGGTATGTCTAGTTTAAAGAAAAGAAGGACTAGGGGTGACATGATAGCAGTGTTCCAATATCTTAGGGGTTGCCACAAAGAAGAGGGAGTCAATCTGTTTTCCAAAACACCTGAAGGAAGGACAAGAAGAAATGGATGGAAACTAATCAAGGAGAGAAGCAACCTAGAAATAAGGAGAAATAAGGAGAAATTAATGACTTGCCTCCAGATGTTGTGGGTGCTCTAACACTGAAGGTTTTAAGAAGAGATTGTACAATCATTTGCAAATGGTATAGGGTTTCCTGCCTGAGCAGACCTCCAAGATCCCTTCCAACTCTGTTATTCTCTTATTCTGGCTTACAACCATTCATTTAGTGACTGTTTGAAGTTACAACAGCACTTTAAAAAGTGACTTAGGACCATTTTTCATACTCATGACTATTGTAGCATCTCCATGGTCAAGTGATCAAAATTCAGGCACTTTGCAACACTTTGCAATGTTTTTATGATAGTTGTACTGCTCCAGGGTCTTGTGACCCCCATCTGTAACCTTCCCAGCCAGCTTCCGACAAGCAAACTTAATGGGGGAAGTCAGATTTACTTAAGGACTGCATGATTCATTTAACTCAGTGGTTCTCAACCTTTTTAATGCCGTGACCCCATAATACAGTTCCCCATGTTGTGGTGACCCCAGGTGCCAGGGGCGTGGCCAAGTGGGTGTGGCTGCCAAGTGGGTGTGGCCACCAAGTGGGCGTGGCCACCATGTTGTGGTGACCTCCAACCATAAAATTATTTTCATTGCTATTTCATAACTGTAATTTTGC
>NW_015405946.1:0-2579 GCF_001527695.2 Protobothrops mucrosquamatus
ATAGAAGTCAGATTTATACTTAATTAAAATTAAATTAATTAAAACTGAATTAATTGAAATGAAATACAGTCCTAGAGGAGATTAACCCTGACTGCTCTTTAGAAGGCCAGATCCTGAAGTTGAAACTCAAGTACTTTGGCTACCTAATGAGAAGGAAGGACTCACTGGAGAAGAATCTAATGCTGGGAAAGATTGAGGGCAATAGAAGAATGGGACGACAGAGAATGAGGTGGCTGGATAAAGTCACTGAAGCAGTAGGCGTGAGCTTAAATGAACTCCAGAAGATGGTAGAGGACAGGAAGGCCTGGAGGAATGTTGTCCATGGGGTTGCAATGGGTCGGACATGACTTCGCAACTAACAACAACAAAATAGTAGGCATGTTATTCTCTAATATATATATATATTACTACGTTTGGAGTTATGTGGTCCTGAGACCTCAGTTGTGCACCCCTGTATTCGCTACTACATCTTTTTTGTTTATATCTAGAAAGGATCTTGATGTCATTGAAAACATTAAGCTTTAATGTGTGAATGAAGAATAGCCAAAGAGAGGTTAAATTAAATGGCTTTGTATAGCTGTTTAAGACACTTCCCATTGAAAAAATTGAGATGATAGCGCTCAGCCTCAAAGGTATGATAAAGAAGGGTTACAAACAATAGCAAAAGTAAAGATTTATTTTAAAAATCCTCTTAGCATTTGACAAAAATATCAGCAAAAAATATTAAGGAAGCCAAAGTTTTTTGCATTTCATTATTAGAACAGAGGTATAATATACTTGTCACCCAGAGAAACACATTCATTTATATGAGAGCTCTATATATTTCTGGAATATTTAGAAAAATATTCTTAAATGAGAATCAAGTATTAGTCCCAAAGTAGTACAATAGTCTTACCTGCAACATGAGACGATTCCATGTCCGGGTAATACCTTCACTCTTCCATTTGTCATCATTGTTGAGTGGGTTTGGATTCTGGTATTTTTCCAACATTTGCTTCAAGAAAAGTTCATTTGTAAGCTAAATGGTAATGAAAGAGAGGAATATGAGTTTTTTTTCCTATTTGGAGAAGTCACATCCTTGATAACATCTAGCATATACATCTTAGATTTTTAAAACTAGTTAAAATTAAACATTTTCTTCCAGTAGTACATGCTAACTAAATTTAAATAACATTAACTCAAGCTCAACCCACAAATTCCAGTTTTTGGTAAACTACTTCACTGAATAACTTTAAGGAATTCATCTGTGATTAGGCTTTATTTAAAAAAAAAAAAGAATTACCATATCATTAGCAAATGTGCTTGCTAATGAAGTGATTCTAGTCAACAAACAAATAAACTCCCCCAGTCCACAGAAGTGGGAGAAAGATTTCCTTTCCCCTAGATTAAAATAATGAATTAAAAACTTGTTCATACCATATAAATGTACTGCCAGACCTTCGACATGTTTGCAGAAATGAATCCCTCCCCTTTTAACCTCTACACTGAATTGAGAGCATCTGAGAGAATAGACACATCACTGGTAGAATACTCACGAAATCCCGATGCACTGTTGCTGTGATGCTTGAGGCCACTTCAAAGGCAAAGACAATCATCATCAGGATGATGTACTGAACACAAACAAACAAAACACATGTCACAAAGAACATTCAAGATACTTCAATCTCAGATTGAGTGCTATAACACTCTTCCCCTGATATCTGTCTTATTTCTTTTTCTTTCATCCTTTAGTTTCCTAGAAATAAAAGCTTGGGAAAGAAGCAGGAATGGCTTCTCAAGCAACTTTCAGCTAAATTATTTGTTCACATATTGTTCATAGACTTCTACTGAAAAAGCCACCATACAAAAACATTGCAATTTTAAAAAACGATGGAATCAAAACAGGAATGAAACAACAAGAATACAATAATTTGGAATAGCATCTTGCAATTCCTTTTTTAAAAAAAACAACAACACAGTTTAGGAACCAGCTACATTTTTCCTGGGAGCAAGTTCCATAAATGGGGCACTATTATTGAGAATGTTCTACTCCTGTTACCATGTTGTACACCAGCTAGTGGAACCAAGACAAGGACTCACCAACCTACTTTAGTGTATGTGTTAGATGGTATTGAATTGACAGACCTTTAAAAACATTTTGTTCCTTTTGTCTGCAAAAGTTTATTGGCAGAGAACAGAATTATGTGGGTCCATTTAATTACTCTGCTTAACAATCTAGGAAGCTACCAGCCACAGCTCCTAGTTAGCATTAATTTGCTATACTGCGAATATACAGGTTCTCTTCAACTTACAACCCATCATTTAGTGACCATTCAAAGTTACAATAGCACTGAAAAAGTTAGTTGCAACTGGCCCTCACACTTATGGCTTTTGCAGCATCTTTTACTTTACTTTACTTTATTTTTGATTTATATCCCGCCCTTCTCCCAGCAGGGACTCAGGGCGGCTCACAACATATTTAAAACAGAAACATATTTACAGTCCCCACCCAATAAAACCAATTAAGACCAAATATTTTAAGTTGTGCTTGTTTAAAATTTTCTAAAAAATGAACCCGATTTAAAATCCTCCCTAGGCCA
>NW_015405947.1:0-2579 GCF_001527695.2 Protobothrops mucrosquamatus
ACCTCAGCCCCTACAGACATGCACCCATAAACACACCCCCCAGAAGTCTTTCCTTTGCCTTTCTCAAAACAGCTTCCCTCATTCCTAATAATAGCTTCAAAATAGTGATTTAGGGCAGGGCTGCCCACATTACATATGTTTATTTGGGGTGGGGATGCAGATTAGGGCCTCCAGCATCTATGTCAGTCCCTAAAGGTCACCCAGCTTATACTAAAGAAAATATAAGACCCAAACTTACATTCTGAATACTTTCTTTCACTTCAAACTTAAGGTGGTATTTATGCCCAGTACCTGGAATATCCTAAAATAAAAAGAGGAATTATTACATTGCTTACCTTGAATATTTTGGTAGAGGTTGCTATTCTTTATCTGTATGGGTTTATTACTGAAAACAGGAAGGGAAAGGTGTAAAGCCTTAAGTTAAGCCGTTTGCTGAAAAACAGAGTGAACTGTCATAAAGTGATTCTTTAGAATTCTGTTGTGTTTATGAAATTCATAGTGTGGCAACCTTGCAAGGGGTAAGCACATGGTACACTTATGCCATCCTTTCCAGCTTGTGTTCATGTGTTTTGAGGAGTACAAGTCCCATAACCTCAGTAAGTATGATTGGGCTGTGAGGGTATAGTCCAGGGGTAGGCAACCTTGGCTCTTTTATGACTCGTGGACTTCAACTCCCAGAATTCCTGAGCCAGCATGGAGTTGAAGTCCACGAGTCATAAAAGAGCCAAAGTTGCCTACCCCTGGTACTATAGTCCCAACATTTTCAGTTGCTATTTTGACCAGATCAGTATTGTTATTTATGGAATGCAAACAACTGTAACAATCTTTTTGTTTTTTAAAAAATAAATGTTTCCCATTGATATTTGCAATTTGAAGAGCCATGGTAGAGCAGTGGTTAGAACGCAATATTGCAGACTAATTCTGCCGACTGCCAGCAGTTTGGCCGTTCAAGTCTCACCTGCTCAAGGTTGACTCAGACTTCCATCCTTCCAAGGTCGGGGAAAAGGAGGACGGTTGTTGGGGGCAATAGGGTGACTCTGTAAACTACTTAGAAAGGCCTGTAAAGCCGTATATAATAATAATAATAATAATAATAATAATAATAATAATAATAATAATAATAATAATAATAATAATAATAATAATAATAATAATAATAATAATAATAATAATAATAATAAAGTTGGAAGGGACCTTGGAGGTCATCGAGTCCAACCCCCTGCCAGGCAGGAACCCTACACCATTTCAGACAAATGGCTGTCCAGTCTCTTCTTAAAAACTTCCAGTGTTGGAGCATTCACCGCTTCTGGAGGCAGGTTGTTCCATTGGTTAATTGTTCTAACTGTCAGGAAGTTTCTCCTTAGTTCTAGGTTGCTTCTCTCCTTGATCAGTTTCCACCCATTGCCTCTCGTCCTGCCTTCAGGCGCCTTGGAGAATAGCTTGACTCCCTCTTCTTTGTGGCAGCCCCTGAGATACTGGAAGACTGCTATCGTGTCCCCCCTCGTCTCTTCGTTAAACTAGACATACCCAATTCCAGCAACCGTTCCTTATATGTTTTAGCCTCCAGTCCCCTGATCATCTTTGTTGCTCTTCTCTGTACTCTTTCTAGAGTCTCAACATCTTTTTTACATCGTGGTGACCAAAACTGGATGCAGTATTCCAAGTGTGGCCTTACTAAGGCATTGTAAAGTGGTATTAATACTTCACGTGATCTTGATTCTATCCCTCTGTTAATGCAGCCCAGCACAATATTAGATATAAGTTTAAGTGCTATTGCTATTTACCATGTCTGGGAAATGCAATGACCGTAGCTGGTGAAATCCCATTAAGGGACGTCACGTACTGAGTTGAGGGGGCTTAAAAATGGCAAATTCGATTCGTGCCGTGGGCGAGGAGACAAGGTGGAACGGGGTGGGGGGAGAAGGTCCGTTTTGCTTTTCCCAGGAAGGGAGGCGCCTCCGGATCAAAGGCCAACGCCTCCCCTGTCAGGTCTGCCCTCCCGGGACTCTCTCCCGCCTGCTCGGGGCAGGTTTGTTAACTCTGCCGCAGCCTCCGGCTTTGCTGCCGGCAGTAGGTAGCCGGGCGGGAGGCGCGGTGCTGCCTGCCTGAGCCCGCGCCTTTCCATCCCTCCCTCCCTTCCGGCCTCACCTCCAGGCTGGCTTGATTCACTCGCCCCATTTCGAAGAGCCTGTGCGGGCTGCCGCGCTGATAGGCGACGTAGTGGAGCACCACGCCGGCGGCTCTGTTGGCCGGGTAATGGGACGGCGGGATCTCCATGGCGCTTGGGGAGAGTTGCTCGCCCTCGCCGCCGCCGCCGCCAGAAGGCTTCCCCAGGAGCGGCTGGGCGGAGCCGTTTGCGGCGCGCAGTGGCCACTCCGGCTGGGCGAGCACCAGGGAAGCCGGAAGCAGCAGCAGCTGGAGGAGCCGAGCGGGGCCTCCTGGGCCGCGAAGGGTCGGCATCTCCGCGGGGTTGGAGCTGACCGCGGCTTGGACGCAGAAGCCCGAATCCGTCCCAGCTAGGAAAGAGGCGGCGGTTCGGAGACCATCGGAAGCCGCCCTTTAGGCCGGGTTCCTTCCCA
>NW_015405948.1:0-2579 GCF_001527695.2 Protobothrops mucrosquamatus
AGGAGGAGGAGGAGGAGGAGGAGGAGGAGGAGGAGGAAGATTGTGGGGTCCTTGGTGCTCTCTGAGCTGGGTGGTTTTCTTGCACACGTTTCATCACCCAACTAGGGAACAATATCAGTGTTAGAAGGGAGGGGGCTTTGTGGAGAGGAGGAGGAGGAAGAAGAAGATTGTGGGGTCCTTGGTCCACTCTGAGCTGGGTGGTTTTCTTGCAGACATTTCATGGCCCAACTAGGGAACAATATCAGTGCTAGAAGGGTTTGTGGCGAGGAGGAGGAGGAGGAGGAGGAGGAGGGGGAGGAGGACTGTGGGGTCCTTGGTGCTCTCTCTCAGCTGGGTGGTTTTGTTGCTGATGTTTCATGACCCAACTAAGTAACGTCTTAAGTGCTAGAAGGAGGAGGGGGGAAGGAAGAAGAAAAGGACTGTGGGGTCCCTGGAGTTCTCTGAGCTTGTTTTTTTTTCTTACAGACATTTCATTATCCAACTAGGCAACACCATCAGTGTCACAGCAAATAATAATAAGTAGTAAACATTATTTATTTAGCCCATGGTTTCTATGCCACCATCCCCAGTTCCTGTCTCTGCCTTGATGACTAGCAGTGAATCCACGGCTACATTCCATCACATCATGTGTGGACTTCGACTCCCAGAATTCCTTGCTCCCGTGTGTCAGAGCCCAAACCAGGAACGACACACGGTGATCCTTCCAAGCTGAACTCTTTATTGCTTCACACCTCTAGACAGAATCTTGCCAGACTATATTTATCTGCCTCCTCTGGGAACTCTTAGGGAGGTGCCGTCTTCAGCCTCTTTCTCTCACACATGATATCCAGGCTGAATTGCCTCTTATTCCTCTGGGATACATCCCCCCTCCCTCACCCCTCTGCATTTTTATTTTATTTTATTTTATTATTTTTTATTATTTTATATTATTGTATTGTATTATTTTATTTTATTTTATTTTGCCTACAGCACCCAGTATTCCCAGGCGGTTTCCCATCCAAGTACTAACCAGGCCTGACCCTGTTTAGCTTCCGAGATCAGACGAGAGCAGGTGTGTTCAGGCTAGTATGGCCTAGACCTTTTTATTTTATTATTCATTTTATATTATATATTTATTTTATGTTATATTTTATACATTTATTTCATTTCTTATTTTACATATTTAATTTTATATTTTATATCTTTATTTCATTTCTTATTTTATTTCATTTATTTCATTCATTGTTTTATTTTATTGTTACTATTTTGTCGTTTAGCTTTGGTGTGTCACACAGTCAGATATATCAGACCGGATCTGGTGTTTTTTGTCCACTTACCAGGAGAGGCAGATGTAGATGTTTGTTGTATTAGAGGTATTGTCGTAGGATGTCTCGCTGTCCCGAGTAAAGCTGCCTTTTGCAACTGATATTTTATTTCCTTTTATTTTATTTTTAAAAAAACATTTAGAGCAATTAGCCAGCGGAACAACCTGCCTCCAGAAGTTGTGAATGCTCCAACACTGGAAGTTTTTAAGAAGAGACTGGACAGCCATTTGTCTGAAATGGTGTAGGGTTTCCTGCCTGAGCAGGGGGTTGGACTGGATGACCTCCAAGGTCCCTTCCAACTCTATCACTCTGTTATTCTGAAATGGCATAGGGGGTCTCCTGCCTGAGCAGGGGGTTGGACTAGAAGACCTCCAAGGTCCCTTCCAACTCTATCCTCATTATCATTCATTGTCATTGTCATTCTCGTTATTGTTATTAGTTTTTTTTGTAAGATTTTATTATTTTTTTCCATACATGTAATAATGATTTTTCAACCAACGTGCTTAAAATACGCTAATACATATTAAAATACGCTAATACATATTAAATTCCTAATCCTTTATTCTTTCCTCTAACCATCAGTAAAGTCCCAAGTTTAATAATAATAATAATAATAATAATAATAATAATAATAATAATAATAATAATAATAATAATAATATTGTTGGAAGGGACCTTGGAGGTCATCTAGTCCAACCCCCTGCTCAGGCAGGAAACCCTACATCACTTCAGACAAATGGCTGTCCAGTCTCTTCTTAAAAACTTCCAGGGTTGGAGCATTCACCACTTCTGGAGGCAGGTTGTTCCACTGGTTAATTGTTCTCACTGTCAGGAAGTTTCTCCTTAGTTCTTAGTTCTGTTATTATTGTTGTTATTGTTGTTGTTATTTATATAGCTGCCCATCTTCCAAGCAACTCTGGGCCTCTCCCAAGTTCCGGACTGCGTCCCATCCTTGCTCAACCATGGTCTATGATCCAGAGTGATGTGGGGGACCCCACTCAATGCCGGCTTGCGATATATCGCAAAGGTCGGCCTGCAGCAGACCCCCCCTCCCTTTCACGAGGGGCTGCAGACCGGCTCTTCCCCTCCCCTCCGTCCCCCCCAGTGGCCGGATCAGCTACTTACAAAAGTCAGCGTGGACAAAGAGCCCATGAAACACGTCACAATGAAGAGGAACACGAAGAGTTCCCGCCGTTTGCCCCAGACGTGGGGGAATTCGTCCAGCACGGCGGTAATGACCCCCTCCAGGCCTGCAAACTGGGGTGTCGGGGGGGG
>NW_015405949.1:0-2579 GCF_001527695.2 Protobothrops mucrosquamatus
GCAATACAATATATGGTTGGAAACTATTCTTCATCTTCCCAGAACTAAAATGTGCACAAATTCTATACTGATAATTATTCAAGCCAACTTCTAAGAACAACATATTATCATGCGACTATTTTAGTTATGATGATGTAAAGGAGGGTGACAAACATTGGACCAGTAAGTGGAAATTAGACCCCTTTGCCTGGCTTACAAGCTTAGGAAAACTGAATTGGCAATTCAAATGAATCTTTGAGTTATTCCAACAAAAATCATTGAACTTGCTGCATTAAATGAGATCCATAGGATGCTATTTAAAGAGCATCACAAAAAATTTTCTTTGTTTTTTGGCAGAAACTATGTCATTCTTTGGCACATTTGTATCAGCCAAAGCAAATGCTAACTTTTTTGAACTGGGAAAGTTATTTAGTCAGGGTTCCTGAACAAATATTTGTCCAATTTCAATCACTTTAATAGGACAGTTAATCTGATTTGCCATAGCGCTGAGAAATGATAGCTTATATTTTTCTTTCTGATGATTTATATCTAAGCCAAGGTTCTTTGTGCAATAAGGATAATGCACATACGGTAAAAAAGATTCACCTACATTGTAATTTACATTTCTTTAGGATATAAGTGTAGGCCTCAGAAACTTAAAAATAGCTATATATAATATTAAGAAGCAATATAGGACTACTAATAAAGTAGAATATTTGTAGTTCAGTTGTAGACTTGAGGGGTCCTTGGTGCTCTCTGAGCTTGCTTGTTTTCTTGCAGATATTTCATTAGCCAAACATCAGTGCTAATGAAGAGTGCAATTTGCTGTCAGTTTACATTCCGGTGGCTTGTCCTGGCAGTGTTGGTGGAGGTGGTCTTAGAGATTCTGATCTTGGGATGTTTACTATTGGCTCTTTGGCAGTTTCTTGATTGGGGTATTGTTTACTTGATTGTTGGTTTGATGTTAACCTTGGAGTTAATCTATGCTGATCTGGGTGCTGATTGCTGGTGGAGAGGCTGCTCCTGGGGTGCAATACATGAATAACTAGAGAAAAAAAAGGGACTGGATATGGTGCTCAGACTACATGACTGTAATTCTGTTTTAGCTTCTCTGCAAAAATGTCACTAATCATGCATCATCCTCTTTTATAAATATTTTTCAATGACAGAAATCTAACATCCTCTTTAAAGTTCATGCTGCCACATTTTGTCTTTGCTGGGTTGCATCTGTAACTGATGAAAGAAATCATGATTAATTTTTACAAGGAGCAATATGTAAGCAATAAAAGATGACAGTGTAGACTGTAATGTGTTCATTAATGATAATATCCAAATGTAAATGGACCATAAGTCTCAGATCTGTAAGTTTGTCATACCCAAGAGGCAATCAACTTACATAATTATTGGAGTTTTAAAATATTTTTAAAATATTCATATTTTGAGCAAGTGATGAAGCAATCACCTTCTGGATAATGTAACAGATCTTTCAGGATTATAATATAATATAACCTAAAAGACCAAGGTTTCAGATTAGCCTATAATATTATTATGGCTTTGAGGAACTAGGTCTTTAGTGCAGGTTTCATAGACAAAATTAGTCATGAAATTTACTTGCCCCAGTGCTTTTCAGGACAGATAGTGCCTTTTGAAAGGGTGAACAAAGTACAACTGTTTCTATTCCATGATCTAGTTGCAATCAAAAAATTATACCACAGATAAGCAAAACTCTTGAAGATATGCGGAAAATATCTTCTAGCTAAATTTTGAAACTCTTACTACATTCTTCAAATCTGTTGGAGTCAGAGAAAGAAGAAAATGGCATTTGTATCCATCAATATTTGTCAGAGTCTCCTTTAACTGTTTCATGCCTGGAGAACAGAATTGCATGAAATAAGCAGCGGTGGGTCTGGAAAGAGGCATAGTTCAAAAAGAAAAAAGAAAAAGAAAAAGAAAAAGAAAAGGAAACAGCCAATGCAAAGAAGTTCATACTGTGATGAATTCAAGTCCACTTTTGTTCTTCACCTGAGAAGTTCTCTAATCCTGCTCTAGATTAACATATTAGCAATGCTGTTTATGAGAAGGGATTGTGATATAATGGACAAAGAGAGGATGATCTAGCCAATTTTTAAAATAGATTTTTAAAAACATATAGCAGGAATCCTGATAGCAAGAAAAAAGTAATTCATTTATAGGATCAAGAACAACTGCCAAATTGGGAACTTCCGGTGGCAGGCGTCTTCGTCGGTCGCAGCTGTTTGCTGCCTCCCGCCTGTTTCGCGTAAAAGCCGGTTTGACAGCTAGCATCAGCTGTCAAACGGCTTGATACCTTTCCCCTGGGCATAAGGGGATAGGTGAGCTGCCCGGGGTAGGAGTTGAGTTCCCGAGTCGTCCTATATGGACAATGTAGGTGAGAACTCCTCCGGAGCCCCGAGGATTCTCCGCGATCCAGGACGCCTTCGCTTCGGCGAAGCTAGAAGCCGCCGCCACTGCTGCAACTTAAAGTTAACTGTGAGTTTTATTTGTAAGCAGACGAACCAACCTTGGAAGTTTGTTTTTTATATTGGACTTTACTCTAACTTGGATAATAAGTTTTTCCCCGT
>NW_015405950.1:0-2579 GCF_001527695.2 Protobothrops mucrosquamatus
TGTTTGTGGAGGATCTTGCTGATTCTGTCTGTGGTGCCTTTTATGTATGGGAGGAGGGCTTTGCCGTTTTCTTGTTCTCTGTCTTGGATTTTGGTGGGGGTTTCTTTTCGGATTAGGTTGGTAATCTTATTTCTTTGGAATCCGTTGGATGTTAGTACGTTAGTGAGAGTGTGTAGTTCGGTTTTTAGGTGTTGTTCGTTAGCTAAGCATTTTGTTCTGGAGATGAGTGTCTTGGCTACGGAGTTGATCTGTGCTGGGTGGTGGTGTGAGAGTGCGTGCAGATAGCGGTTTGTGTGTGTTTTCTTCTGGTAGATGGTGTGTCCTAGGGAGCCATTGGATTTCTTGTAGACTAGGACATCCAGGAAGGGAAGTTATTAACTATGTACAATGTGTTTTGATTATTCAATTAGCAATGTTATACTCAAAACAATTCAGATAGTTGTGTTTTATTTTATTTTATTTTTTTTAAAGCTTGATTGTTTGCAACTACAAAGCACAGGACTGTGACAGCACCTGCTGTTCAGAGGTACTCAGGCACACTGTAAAAATATGTTTCTTCTTTGAAGTGCCTCTTGTCTACTAATTCTATGCCAGGTCATCATTTGAATCATCAAAATGGGGAAGTTTTGGCTGACAAAGGACACTGAAGTGTGGCATTACTTCACCTATCTATTGTTTTTAGTACAGCTTTTTAAGTTACCTCTGCTTTACTGTGGTAGATGTCATTCCCGCATCTGAAAAGAAATAAACTTTTAAGAAAAGGTTCAGTTGGTTCCAATAGTTCTACTTTCTCAGATAACCAAGATTATGAGCGTTCAATATTTTTGACACTATTCCATAAGTCTCTGCTATTTGGATTCTCTTTGTTTTTTGATGATGATGATGATGATGATGATGATGATGATGATGATGATGATGATGATAATAATAATAATAATAATAATAATAATAATAATAATAATAATAATAATAATAATAATAAAGTTGGAAGGGATCTTGGAGGTCATCTAGTCCAACACCCTGCTCAGGCAGGAAACCCTATACCATTTTGGACAAATGGCTGTCCAGTCTCTTCTTAAAAACTTCCAGTGTTGGAGCATTCACCGCTTCTGGAGGCAGGTTGTTCCATTGGTTAATTGTTCTAACTGTCAGGAAATTTCTCCTTAGTTCTAGGTTGCTTCTCTCCTTGATTAGTTTCCATCCGTTGCTTCTTATCCTGCCTTCAGGTGCTTTGGAAAATAGCTTCACTCCCTCTTCTTTGTGGCAGCCCCTGAGATATTGGAACACTGCTATTATGTCTCCCCTCGTCCTTCTCTTCATTAAACTAGACATACCCAATTCCAGCAGCCGTTCCTTATATGCTTTAGCCTCCAGTCCCCTAATCATCTTTGTTGCTCTTCTCTGTACTCTTTCTAGAGTCTCAACATCTTTTTTTACATCGTGGTGACCAAAACTGGATGCAATATTCCAAGTGTGGCCTTACCAAGGCATTGTAAAGTGGTATTAATACTTCACGTGATCTTGATTCTATCCCTCTGTTAATGCAGCCCAGCACTGTGTTGGCCTTTTTAGCAGCTGCAGCACACTGCTGGCTCATATTTAAATGATTGTCCACTAGGACTCCAAGGTCCCTCTCACAGTTACTACTATTGAGCAAGATACCCCTTATACTATACCTGTACATTTGGTTTCTCTTGCCTAAATGTAGAATCTTACTTTTTTCACCATTGAATTTCATTTTGTTAGATAGCGCCCAGTATTCAAGTCTGTCCAGATTCTCCTGTATCTTAAGCCTGTCTTCTGGAGTGTTGGCTATTCCTGCCAGCTTGGTGTTGTCTGCAAATTTGATGAGTTCCCCATCTATTCTCTCATCCAAATCGTTGATGAAGATGTTGAAGAGCACTGGGCCCAGAACAGAGCCCTGGGGCACCCCACTACATACTTCCCTCCATGTAGATGCGGTTCCATTGAGGACCACACTCTGAGTATGGCCAGTCAGCCAGCTACAGATCCATCTGGTGGTGATGCTGTCTAACCCACATTTTTCTATCTTATCAAGTAATAGGTTGTGATCTACTTTATCAAATGCCTTACTGAAGTCCAAGTAAATTATATCCACAGCATTCCTCTGATCCACTAATTTTGTCACTTGGTCAAAGAATGCAATAAGATTTGTCTGGCATGATCTGTTTTTGACAAACCCATGTTGGCTTTTAGTAGTGATTTTGTTTGCCTCTAGGTGTTCGCTGATTCATTGTTTGATTATCTTTTCCAGAATCTTCCCAGGTATTGAGGTCAGGCTGATAGGTCTGTAATTTCCTGGGTCCATTTTTTTTCTTTTTTGAAGATGGGAACTACATCAGCTCTTTTCCAGTCCTCTGGTAGTTCCCCAGTGCTCCAGGATCTTTGAAAAATATAGTTCAATGGTTCTGAGATCACATCTGCAGTTCCTTGAGAACCTTGGGGTGTAATCCATCTGGTCCTGGTGATTTGAACTCGTCTAGGCTGGACAGGTGCTCACTTACCATTTTCTTGCCTATCTAAACTTGTGTTTCTATTCTGTTTTTTATGGCACTATT
>NW_015405951.1:0-2579 GCF_001527695.2 Protobothrops mucrosquamatus
TTTTGTTTCTATTTGGAAACCCTTTCTGGATTTCTGCACTTCTAGGTGGCTGGGCTAGAAGATCTCCAAGGTCCCTTCCAACTCTGGAATTCAGCTTCTAAGTGGCTTTTATGACCTCCGATAAATGTCTTTTTGGGGTTTTATCTTCCAGCCTATTATTAAATGGTAAATATAGAATCTTTCTTCTGTAGGTAAACTCATATTCCAAAAAGTTTCCAGGTTGGTTATTTATTTTAAGATGTATATTGCAAGACATGATCAGGGCTCCTTATGTATAGAAGAAATAGCCCTCCAAATTACAGGAAGTCCTCAACTTACAACTGTTCATTTAGTGACCATTCGAAGTTACAACGTCACTGAAAAAAGTGACATATGTTCGTTTTTCACAGTTACCCCCTTTGCAGCATCCCCATGATTCTGTGATCAAAATTCAGATGCTTGGCAACTGGTTCACACTTATGACCGTTGCTGTGTCCCAAGGTGATGCCATCTCCTTTTGCGACCTTCTGACAAGCAAGTCAATGGGGAAGCCAGATTCAATTAACAAACAGGTTACTCACTTATGAACTGGAGTGATTCACTTAACAGCTGTGGCAAGAAAGGTCATAAAATGGGGCAAAACTCCATTAACAAATGTCTCACTTCACAACAGAAATTTTGGGTTCCATTGTAGTCGTAAGTCGAGCACTACCTGTACTTTTGAATGGGAAGTTGACATGTGTTTGCCTGTTCCAGATGAAATTGGTGCCCCTCTCTAAGCGGTCAGATTGCAGTCGCTGTCAGGCCACCATTTGCATGGAGAGAAATGGCCAGTCTGGGAGTTGCGCTCACCTCTCCAGAGAAAGTCGGTTAGAGGGGTTGAATTGCATACACTTTCCCTGCCGTTTTACCTGTCCCATTTGTGTATCTTATATACGGTATTTTGCTAGTGTGTGCAACAACCTAGCATGAGTTGCAAGAAATTATACCCTCTTAGCCAGTGTAACTTGGGTATTCTTCTGTAAAATTCCTTCTTCAGGAAGAATGCAAACTTTCTGCCCCAATAGCAGATCTACAGTGCTTTCTGGGCCTCCAATCATGATGTTCCAAGGACAGATCTTCCTGATGTTGCTGAACAAAATTCTCCTTCTTACTAGACAATACACTGGTTGATGTTCAGAAAGTACAGGTAATCCTCCACTTACGACAGTTCATTTAGTGACTGTTCAAAGTTACAACGGCACTGTAAAAAGGGACTTATGATCTTTTTTCACACTTATGTCCGTTGCAGTAGCCCCTTGGTCACGTGATCGATATTCAGATGCTTGGCAACGGACTCGTGTTTATGACTGCAGCAGTGTCCCGGGGTCATGTGATCAACTTTTGCATCTTTCTGGCAAGCAAAGTCAATGGGGAAGCCAGATTCTCTTAACAACTGTGTTACTATCTTAACAACTGCAGTGATCTGCTTAACAACTGTGGGAAGAAAGGTCATAAAATGGGGCAAAAGTCACTTAACAAATGTTGCATTTAAAAGATAAATTTGGGGATCAATTGTGGTAAGTTGAGGACTACTTGTGTGTAGCTGAGGAACCTCTGGAAGTGTCAGGTTTCCATTAATATTGTAAGTGAATACTAATTCACTGTATCCCATATAACGGCGGAAAAAAATATGAGAAAACAGACAAAGAAGTTTGTTGAAATTCTGCATTTAATGAAAAGTTCACCCTATTGCTAACAAAAGTGTAATGAAAATAGGTCTAAACTAAATTAACAGATATAAAGTCTTTTTTAGTTTTATTCCAGAACAACAAGAACAAAAACAAGAAGTACAACAACAACATCAACAAGTACAACAAAAAGAATAACAACTATAACAATAACAAGACGCAGAAAGTTCCTTGGGGGAAAGTGGCTCCTCGCAGGTCTTCGCCGCTGGGGCTGATTCCGCCGTCCATCGCCGTCTGTCTATATGCAGATAGAATAACAGAACAGAATACCAAGAGTTGGAAGGGACCTTGGAGGTCTTCTATTCCAACCCCCTACTCATGAACACATTGTTCCCAGCATCGCCTCCATCTGTCTGCTGTGCTAAATAGCCAACTTCTGGTCCAGCCCATCAAGAAGGGCGAGACTGCCTCCTCGTGAGTAAAAGAGCTGCCCTTTGCTGCTCCCGCCTTTTCTCTGCCCTATCTGTTCTCAGATGAGTATAGAAAGCAGTTTCTCCTCAAAACTAAACATCTGCAGCTGCATGCTTTCCCAACCGAAAGCCTCAGGGCTGTCCTGCCGCACCTGTGCTCCAGCCAAATCCCTCTCCGCTGGCTGCTCAGAGGCATTGACCAACTCACCTCCTGATGTGCCTGGGACTGGTTCATCCTCCTCCGATCTGCCTTCTGGAGAGGCGTCTGGGGGAGAAATCAAAGGCTTTTATTAGTACCACACGCTTTCTATAAAAGTTTACACACTTTGTTCTTTCTGGAGTTACTTTTGATACTTTTCATGGGGTTTTCTTAATAAAGACACTGGAGAGGGTTGCCATTTCCTTCTCCAGTGGACCACGTTGTGTCAGCACTCTGCACTATGACCTGTCTGACTTGGGT
>NW_015405952.1:0-2579 GCF_001527695.2 Protobothrops mucrosquamatus
CTGCAACAGGATACATTTCAAAAACCAATTGCCACACTTGGCAAAAGAGGAATTATAAAATTAACATGCACTTTAATGTAAACCGTTGCAATAACCCATTCATCAGGCAGCACAACTCTTCATGCCCCAGTAGCTTGCACCATGTTCACGACACATTTGCTTAGGGTACAAAATGTGTACTAGTGATCTCAAAAGGTTCCTGTGAACCACGCAGAACAAGACAAGGTTAGGCCTTGAGTATGAAAACCAAGAAACAGAAGAACTCTTCTGGGTGCAAAATTGGTAGCTTTCTGCCTCCCTCCATAGCATAAATATTTCACAAAAAGCAAAACAGACAAGAAAACCCCATCAAAGCAGTTCTTGTTTTGATGCTTTGATTATGCTCAAGAGAGTACCATTTTATATTAATAATAATAATAATAATAATAATAATAATAATAATAATAATAATAATAATAATAATAATAATAATAATAATAATAATAATAATAATAATAATAATAATAATAATAAAACAAAAAACCTTGGAGGTCATCTAGTCCAACACCCTGCTCAGGTAGGAAACCCTATACCATTTCAGACAAATAGCCATCCACTCTCTTCTTAAAAACTTCCAGTGTTGGAGCATTCACAGCTTCTGGAGGCAGGTTGCTCCACTGATTAATTGTTCTAACTGTCAGAAAATGTCTCCTTAGTTCTAGATTGCTTCTCTCTTTGGTTAGTTTTCATCCTTTGCTTCTTGTCCTGCCTTCAGGTGCTTTGGAGAATAGCTTGACTCCCTGTTCTTTGTGGCAGCCTCTGAGATATTGGAACACTGCTATCATGTCATCCCTCGTCCTTCTCTTCATTAGACTAGATATACCCAATTCCAGCAACCATTCTTTATATGTTTTAGCCTCCAGTCCCCTGATCATCTTTGTTGCTCTTCTCTGTACTCTTTCTAGAGCCTCAACATCTTTTTTACATCATGGTGACCAAAACTGGGTGCAATATTCCAAGTGTGGCCTTACCAAGGTGTTGTAGAGTGGTATTAACACTTCACGTGATCTTGATTCTATCCCTCGATTAATGCAGCCTAACATTGTGTTGGCTTTTTTGGCAGCTGCAGCACACTGCTGGCTCATATTTAAGTGATTGTCCAGTAGGACTCCAATATCCTTCTCCTAATTAATATCTACTAATTTAATCTATGACATTCTGCAAGAGAAGACACCCCCAAGTTTGCTTCAGAGTAGGGACGGGCAGCATGAACTCCACCTTCTGTCAGTCACAGCCTGCATGGCCAATTGGGGAGAGCTGCAGTCTAACAACATTAGGAAGACAATACGGCCTGCTTTAAGTGGCCATTTTCAGGTATGAGAAACTGGCAAATTAATTATCATTTCCTACCATTTCCAGTGCCACTATTCTCTTTTCCCAATGGATGCACTGAGTGAGAAGATGCGTATACCCATTCAAATGCCAGGATGGTTCACTTGGTTCATATCATTCCTCCACAGATAGCCTTCAACTTAATGACCACAGTTGGGGCCGAAACGTACATCACTAAACAATGCGGTTGTCAAGTGAGACACACCCCATTTTACAACTTTTTGGTGCTTGGTTATTAAGTTGAAAATTGAAAATGGTGGGTGTACCTGCAAATTCAGTCACGTTATAAGAAAGACAAAAAGGAATGGGGTATACGGAGGGATCTGACAACACTAGATAAAATATTATTAGGAACGGAGGAGAAAGCAATCAAAAGAACATATAAATATTTATTGGAATATAAAATGGAAGAGGAGCAGGTAAAAGAAGTGATGATAACATGGGCCTAAAATTTCGGATATAATATCTATTTAGACAAATGGCAAATGTTATGGGAAAGAAATAGAAAGTTAACCTTGGCCACCTCATATAAAGAGAATTTGTACAAAATGTTTTACAGGTGGCACTTCAAGACTGGCAAAGATGAGAAAAGATATGTCACCACAGTGTTGGAAGTGCAAGAAAGTGTTAGGGACTTATTATCATATGTGGTGGACTTGTTCCAAAGCCAAAGAATTTTGATGGCTAATAAAGACTTGGTTGGAGGAAATGTTGGGACTGAAGATAGATCCCAGACCAGAACTCTTTTTACTGGGAATGATAGATGGGAAGTTTAACAAAGGAGAGACATATCTAGTGTTGCATATTATAACAGCAGCAAGATTGGTCTATGCCCAGAACTGGAAAAAGGAAATTCCCCGGTGGAGAGTGAACTAATTAAATATTTTTTGATATGTGCAGAGATGGATAGACTAACATTAGAAATTAAAGACAAGGATGAAACAGAGTATTATGAAGTTTGGGATAAGATGTACTATTGGTTAGACTCGAGGAGAAAAAGTCAAAACAAAGAAAGCTCGTCTAGAAGAGAGAAAGTGTAGATTTTCAACCTCAAAGTGAGCGTAAGATAGAGATCAGAAAGAATATGAAATAAGAATGGAAATGGAAGTTATGTTGTAAATAGACGTAAATATGTATGTAAATATATAAATATGTAAATAGTATAAAATGCAATATGTAAATGGTATAAAAGATCAATGAATAGGGAG
>NW_015405953.1:0-2578 GCF_001527695.2 Protobothrops mucrosquamatus
TTCCCTCCTTCGCACCGCTTGACGGAGGCCCACCTAACCTCTCGTCACCGGGTGCCACCGTAGCACGCCAGCCCCTCCTCTCCCCAGAGACTCTGAAACAGCAGCCCTTGACCCAGGGACACCGAAACAGACACTGTGTGGGTAGAAGAGTTGTAGAGGACCCAGCGTTTTGCAATTGGATAACCCCCCCAACCCCCCCGAATAAAACCTCTTCACTCTGGTGTGCCGTTGGTGGTTTCCTTTCTCGCTGGACAGCTGGATCTGATCTGCCGGCAGGCAACCCTTCCCAAGTTCACTCTCTCACACACACATCCAGTTGTGAGTCCCCAAAATAGACTGCCTTGAAACGAGGAGGCCGGATTGCAGCTGAAAACTCGCACAATCCAGATGTACCTGTTTCCCGTAACAAGTGGGAGCTGAAATCCCAAATTATCCACTGGGGAAACTGGGTTTAAAGCTAGTGACCGTGTTTTCACATTGAGCAGGGGTCTTCAAACCTGGCCCTTTTATGACTTGTGGACTTCAACTCCCAGAATTCTGGGAGTTGGAAGTCCACAAGTCAAAAAAAGGGCCAAGTTGAAAGCCCTTTCCCAGAATTCCTCAGCCAGGCACGCTGGCTGAGGAATTCTGGGAGTTGAAAGTCCACAAGTCATCAAAGGGCCGAGTTTGAAGACCCCTGGCGTTGAGGATCAGTTTCACAGGCCAAGCAAAGAGAGAGAAGACACACAAAACAACACACGGCAAAATTAGAAGTGGTTTTTTTTTCTATTCACCCAAACAAGCATTATTTTACTGCAATATAGCAAATATATAGGCAATACAGGTTCTTTCGTTTACTGAATGGAATCAGGTCCACATCCTTCTTGGAGACGATCGCTCAGAATCGTGACTTGACCGTTTTAACACAGGAAACAAACAAAAAAAGCAACAAGAAGCAGCCATTTTCCATGGAAGATAAAACCTGCAACATTTCTGTCCTGTCTTAATGTGGATCCCAGGACACCCCAACCCCCAAATGAAAGGTTCCCCCTTTTAGGTCTTGGAAAACCTTCGCTGATGAAGTACGCCTTTCCGGTTTCACTTCGGCTGGATGGGATCTAAGATGACTATGACTGCCCAAGTGGAAAGGCCTGAAAAGACACAAAAATAGTTGTCGGCAAAGAGGGCGCAATCAAGTTGGCAGACTGATCACTTGTGTTGTTCCACAAAGAATTATTAGCCCCACCCCCCAGGGATGGACAGCTATACAAATCCAATGCCATAATCATTGATAATATATTGACACTAAGATAGTAAAAATATTTTGAAAATATTACAGGCCAAGTTGGTCTGTAGTGGGGAAGCTAGAAACCAGGAGACTGGGAATTCTAGTCCCACCTTAGCCACGAGAGACAGCTGGGGGACTTTGGGCCAATCACCAGGAGACGCTGAGTTCTAGTCCTGCCTTAGCCATGAAAGCCAGCTGGGTGACTTTGCATCAATCACCAGGAGACGGTGAATTCTAGTTCCATCTTAGCCATGAAAGCTAGCTGGGTGATTTTGAGCCGTTTACTAGGAAACAATGAGTTCTAGTACCATCTCAGGCATGAAAAAAAACTGCTGGGTGATTTTGGGCCAATCCCTCCCTCTCAACCCAGCCCGCCTCACAGGGTTGTTGTGGAAAAGAGCAGGAGAAAGACGCATTGTCTGCTGCCTAGAGTTACTTATAAAGTAATAAAGGAGGGATGAAAAAAAATAAAGGGAAAATCTAATAAATAATAACAGCCTCGTATTTCTGAATAAAAAATCTCATTCCGAAGGCGCTAGTCCTCGTGATTCAGACACTAGACACCTTCCCCCCCCCTTATTTATAAAAATAATCAAAGGCGGGGATACCACCAATACAATCCTGGCTAATAATCTTAATATTCAATTCTTGCGGGGGAAGGCTGCCGCCTGGTGGCCGAGCCGCGTCATTGCACCCCCTGCAAAAAAAAAAAAAAAACCTCCAAGCGGGGAATGAGCTCCGCTCTGCAAGCAAAAAGGCGTTGCACGTGTCAACCTTGCACGTCCGAATCTTCCCCACCCTCCACCCCGGTTACCGATGGCGAAAGCCAGCCGGAAGACGTCGAAGACCGTCCCGGGCCTCCTTTGCCGCAAGGACCGGCGGACGCCCATGTAGACCCAGACCCCGGAGGCCAGCAGCCCCCCGCCCGTCAGCATGCGGCAGCTGAAGCAGGACCAGAAGGCGGACTTCTTGGAGGTCGCCGGGGAAGAACCCGCCACCACGCCGCCCCCGGGCTGGGCCGCCATGAGCCAGATGGCCGCGCCGGAAGCCGCTCCAACCGGATACCGGAAGCGCGGAAAGGAAGGTCGCCGGGGAAGGACAGAAACAAGGGACGTCCGACCTCTATAAACGTCCGGTTGGGCAACGGGGCTCCTTGCCGTAGGTTCCTCCTCCTCCCTCTTACTCCCATCTCTTTTCCTTCCTTCCTTTCTCCTCCCTTCCTTTCTCCCCTTCTCCCATCTTTTCCTTCCTTCCTTTTTCCCTTTCTCCCTTCCTTTCTCCTCCCCTTCTCCCATCTTTTCCTTCTTCCTT
>NW_015405954.1:0-2578 GCF_001527695.2 Protobothrops mucrosquamatus
TTTTGACCACAGCTGAGTCTAAAACTTCTGTTGCTAAGCAAAACATTGATTACGTGAATGTTGTCCTCTTTTACGATCTTTCTTGCCACCGTTGCTAAATGAATCACTGCAGTTGTTAAGTCAGTCACATGGGTGTTAAGTGACTTCCCCATTGACTTTGCTTGTCAGAAGCTCACAAAAGGGGATCACATGACCCCGGGGACACTGTGACCGTCGTCGTCATTATAATCATCATCATCATCATCATCATCATCATCATCATCATCATCATCATCATCATCATCATCACAACAACAACAACACCCCGGACTTAACAATTGTCAATAAGAAAGACAAAAAAGTCTGGATAGTGGACGTGGCAGTGCCTGGAGACAGCAGAAGAGAAGAGAAAGAACTGGAGAAGATAACAAAATACAAAGACCTACAAATAGAAATAGAAAGACTGTGGCAAAAGCAAGCAAAGGTAGTACCAATAGTAATAGGCGCCTTGGGTGCAATCCCAAAACAACTGGAGCACCACTTGAACACCATCATTGGCATTGACAAATTCGCCATTAGTCAATTGCAAAAGGCAGCCTTACTAGGAACTGCTTCCATCCTGCGACGAGATCTGTAATACCATCAAACATCCACATCTGCCTATCCCAGGTCCTTGGGAAAGACTCGATAGGTAGACAAAATGCCAAATCCAGTCTGAACATCTGGCTGACTGTGCGATGATCCATAATAATAATAATAATAATAATAATAATAATAATAATAATAATAATAATAATAATAATAATAATAATGATGATGACTCTGTAGTTTCTACCATAATAACAACAACAACAACAACAACAACAACAACAACAACAATAATAATAATAATAATAATAATAAAATAAAGTTGGAAGGGATCTTGGAGGTCATCTAGTCCAACCCCCTGCTCAGGCAGGAAACCCTATACCATTTCAGACAAATGGCTATCCAGTCTCTTCTTAAAAACTTCCAGTGTTGGAGCATTCACCGCTTCTGGAGGCAGGTTGTTCCACTGGTTAATTGTGCTAACTGTCAGGAAATTTCTCCTTAGTTCTAAGTTGCTTCTGTCCTTGATTAGTTTCCATCCGTTGCTTCTTGTCCTGCCTTCAGGTGCCTTGGAGAATAGCTTGACTCCCTCTTCTTTGGGGCAGCCCCTGAGATATTGGAACACTGCTATCATGTCCCCCCTCGTCCTTCTCTTCGTTCATAAATACGAGTCAGTTGCCAAGTGTCCGAAGTTTGATCACGTGACCATGGAGAGGCTGTTACGGTCGTAAGTGTGAAAAAAACGATCATAACTCACTTTTTTCAGTGAGGTTGTGACTTTGAGTGGTCATTTAAATGAGCTGTTGTTAAGTCAAGGGCTATCTTTATGGAAAATATTGCTTCCTTGTCAACCAACGGTTGGGTGCTCCTGTCTGCAAATGGGGGCCTTTTTTTTGTAGGAGTTTTTCCACAAGGCTAGCCTACAATCCATAACGGCTTAAGAGACACTAATTAATATGAATGTGTCTGAGTAACTAATCCACCGTTCACTGGGGGACTCATTCCTTCATTTCTTCCCTGGGGGGGGGAATGTACTTATTGGCTTTAACAAGGACTCTGCCCCAGGAAAACGGGGCCTAGACGGGATAATCTCAAAACAGCAAATAAAACACAAGGGGAGTTAATTAACACCTAACCCTTTACGCCATGATTAATTATGGATCGGACAGCTCATGAAATAGCAGGTAAGATTTAATCACAGATAATTTTCTTCCAGTCTCTCATATTTTGTTTTCCCCCCCTCCAGTTCTTAATTATTTTGGGACTTGCACCATTAAATGTTGACTAGTTATTTAATCGAGGATGGTAAATGCAGACGCCGCCTCCATCTTTCTGCGGCGGTTTATGGAGGAGAAACCCCTTGTAAATCAACTCTCGTTCCTATCCGTTTCAGATTTGCTTTTCCACATCTCTGGCTGCGATCCCAAGTTTTCAACGGGCTGTTGAAGTTTGTTTTACCATCAAAAAGGTGAAACCACAACCCCATTAAAAAAAATAGAACATTTTTTCCTGACCTTCTGCCCCAATGGAGTAAAATTTCCTGCACGTTTCACACAGGCTTTCTAAGATGTCCCGGTTTTACAAGTCACTTTATTTATCTTTTCTGAGGGGTTGTCACAGAGAGGAGGGGGATTCAACCTATTCTCCAAAGCACCGGAAGGCCAGACAAGGAATAACGGATGGAAACTGATCAAGGAGAGATTCAACCTGGAATATAAGGAGAAAGACAGAACAATCAACCAATGGAACAGAAGTTGCCTTCAGATGTTGTGGGAGCTTCATCACTTGGAAGCTTTCAAGAAGAGACTGGACGGCCATCTGTCAGAAATGGTGTAGGGACTCCTGCTTGGGCAGGGGGGGTAGGACTAGATGACCCCCCAAGGTCCCTTCCATCTCTGTTATTCCAATCCTGTTTCCATTGGGATGACGCTTCTGGCTTTTTATGTTCGAAATAGGAACAAAACAAAACAAAAATAGAGACTTTAGTTTGAAGATGGAGTAATTGTGTAGC
>NW_015405955.1:0-2578 GCF_001527695.2 Protobothrops mucrosquamatus
CCTCAATTCCAAGCCACAGATGGAAAAACAAATACACATGATTGAAATATTTCTGTGTTATCCTCAGTCACCTCCATTTGCTCTTGGCATTCAGCTTTTGCTATCATAAATGGCAATCCAGCAATGGAGGGTTATTATTCTCCTTGCAAGAATAAAAATTTAAATTCCATTTAACATACTGCAAAATTCACTTAACAACTACTGCAAAATTGAGTGCAGCTCACTTATTAACCGCCTTGCTTAATGATGGAAATTCTGGTCCTAACTCTTGTCATAAGTTGAGGACTACCTGTATTTGGTGGGTGGATTTACACCTACATAAAGCACAGGGCTGCAGCAATCCACCCGTTGTTATTTCCTAGGATTCCACATGGATCTGGTTAGAGCAGACATGTCAAACACAAGGCCCGGGGGCCGGATGTGGCCCGCGACGTGGTTTCATGTGGCCCACGAAGCCATCCTGGAAATAGTGAGGGAAAGGCCCCTGCTGCCTTGGCCGGCCGGGAGCCAATGTACAATTTTATGGTGGCCATCTATGCTGAAACGCATTCAGTCTTAGCTCCACAAGGCCGTCTGGAAACAGCGAGGAACCAGCCCCTGCCGCATCGGCCCCATCCCCTGGAATGAAGAAATGCACCATTGCCTGGAAGTGGCCAGCAAATGGCCCTCACCTACTTCACATATTCAGCTTGATGGGCTCCAGGGGAGGGGTTTCAGCAGGCTCTTCCAATGGACCGTGCCTTGGCGCTTGCCCTGGTCCCACCCCCTTCTGCCAGAGACCCTCAGATCTGTCCCACTCCTGCCTAGGCCCCCACAGGCACCCTTGACGCGAACGATGTAGAGTTGGCCACGCCCACCCAGTAGGCCACACCCACTCCATCCACACCCACCCAGTAGGCCGCCACCCCTGGCCACACACCCCCGCCCCCCCCGAGGACAACCACAATGCTGATGCGGCCCTCAATGAAATTGAGTTTGACACCCCTGCCATGGAGAAACGAGGATACTTGTATTTTTTTCTTTAATCAAAACAGTTAATTTTGTCAGAATGGTCTGGAGTAGATGGACGGGCGAGTCTCAAAAATATATTTAAGCAGGGAAGCCTGTCCCATTGGACCAGGTAAATCCAATTCCTGGTCTCCAAGTGGTTCTTTGGCTTCCTGAAATCCCAAGGCTCAAGGAAGTATCACTAAAGAACCCATGAGAATCAGTCTCTAAAGTAGGGGTAGTCAACCTTGGCTCTTTTATGACTCGTGGACTTCAATTCCCAGAATTCCTGAGCCAGCTTAGCTGGCTCAGGAATTCTGGGAGTTGAAGTCCACGAGTCATAAAAGAACCAAGGTTGACTACCCCTGCTCTAAAGAGTGTTCTGTTTCGATTTGAGTTGAAGATGTCAATTAACGTGAAGGAGGTCTTACCTATCTGATCATAATAATAAGCACTCTGACTGTAAGACTTTCATAGAATAACACCTATCGCCGACATCCATTTACCAGGATCCTTGTACACTACAGGTGCTCCTTGACTTACGACCACAATTGAACCCAAAATTTATGTTGCTAAGTGAGAAATTTGTTAAGGGAGTTTTGCCCCATTTTCTGACTTTTCTTGCCACATTTGTTAAGTCAATCACTGCAGTTGTTAAGTTAGTAACACGGTTGTTAAGTGAATAATAATAATAATAATAATAATAATAGTAGTAGTAGTAGTAGTAGTAATAATAATAATAATAATAATAATAATAATAATAATAATAATAATAATAATAATAATAATAAAGTTGGAAGGGACTTGGAGGTCATCTAGTCCAACCCCCTGCTCAGGCAGGAAACCCTATACCATTTCAGACAAATGGCTGTCCAGTCTCTTCTTAAAAACTTCCAGTGTTGGAGCATTTACCGCTTCTGGAGGCAGGTTGTTCTGGCTTTCCCATTGACTGTGCTTGCCAGAAGGTTGCAAAAGGGGATCACATGACCCCGGGACACTGCGACCGTCATAAATATGAACCAGTTGTCAAGCATCTGAATGTGAAACACATGGCCACGGGGATGCTGCAACAGTCATAAGTGTGAAAAATTGTCACTTTTTCCATGCTCTTTTAACTTTGAACGGTCAGTAAATGAAATATTGTAAGTTGAGGACTACCTGGATTGATACTTGCTAAGACTTCGGTGTTCCTCTGTCTTTTTTCAGAGCCAGTTGGCCTACAGCTATACCATTTTTATATTCTAAGATGCCTCCAGAGCAGTATTTCTCAAGCTTGGCAACTTTAAGGTTTATGGATTTCAATTCCCAGAATTTAGATTCCCAATCTGGATTTTATGAGCTTCAGCATGCCCATCTGTCAAAAAAGATTGCAAAATCAGGAGTGGTTCACTTAATCAGGGCTTTTTTTCTCAGAGAAAAGGTGGTGGAACTCACCTCCCTCCCCTGGCCACGCCCCCACCCAAACCTGGCCACGCCCTCATCAAACCCTAGGACCGCCCCTTTAGAGAACAGGAATGCAAGTAAAATTTGGGAGGGGCTATAACCTTAGCCTATTTCCCGCGCTTGGTGGGAAACCCCGCCCTCCTCTGCT
>NW_015405956.1:0-2577 GCF_001527695.2 Protobothrops mucrosquamatus
TGGTGCTGGAGAAGACTCCTGCGAGTCCCCTGGACTGCAAGGCGATCAAACCGGTCAGTCCTAGAGGAGATCAACCCTGACTGCTCTTTAGAAGGCCAGATCCTGAAGTTGAAACTCAAGTACTTTGGCCACCTAATGAGAAGGAAGGACTCACTGGAGAAGAGCCTAATGCTGGGAAAGATTGAGGGCAATAGAAGAATGGGACGACAGAGAATAAGGTGGCCGGATGGAGTCACTGAAGCAGTAGGAGTGAGCTTAAATGGACTCCAGAAGATGGTAGAGAACAGGAAGACCTGGAGGAACATTGTCCATGGGGCCGCGATGGGTCGGCAACTAACAACAAGAGTCTTTGGAGAGAAAAAAATCCTATTATTTTTTTGAAAAATCTGTACACTGCAACAAGATTGATTCAGCAATTGATTTAGTCGTGTTTTATAGAGGAATGATAGGCCGATATATTTTGCTGGAATGAGAGAACAAGCTAGGAATATACAAATTATTTCAAGGTTTACTCTAATGTGGTTCTAATGTATATATATTTTTGTGAAAATAAGGATAATAAATTGGAAATGCCTTAGTTTAAAAATGTAAAACAACCTAGGTAAGATGTGAAGGTTAAACAGTTTTGAAGCATAGCTAATAAATCCCAAATTGGGAAAGGACAAAGGTCAATCATTTCTTGCCATGATTCCCCCATCTCCTCTTTTGATGTGAATATATGAATAGCCTTTTATTTGAAATTAATGGAAATTTCAGCAAATGACTTTAGACTGGGGAAAAAAACAGGCACCAGAGTATTCTGTAATTTGGAATTACATCAGGGAAGCAATGAAATGTCCATCTTACACATTGCTTTCCCAATCATTTTAGCAGTGCCCTCTCTTTCATTTATTGTAGATCTATAAGACACACAAACACTGATGGATCTTGTAGTATAAAATACAATTTTACTACAGGATAAAACTTTTTAAAAATGCATTTAATTAAGTTTGAAATGAAAATAATTTATAACCAGCTAAATTAGATTGCAGTCCTCCATATTCATCTCTGATCTCTTTGAGCTTTATTTTTGAATGGATATGCACAGAATTGTATATTGTTGACTCAGATGATATAATGTGAGAAAGAAATTGCAAATCAAACTGTTCTAATTGCAACATATTCTTTCATGACATGCCAAAAAAAGCTAGATAGTTATGACGGCACTTTGTTTTGCTTTATTTTACTTTTTAAAAACAGACAGTTGGCACATACATTTAATAAATTATTACTATTATTATTTAGAGGTGTTCCCAACAGTCACATAAATGTTTAAATACAGACAGTCCTTGACTTACAATTGAGGCCAAAATTTCTGTTAAGTGAGTTTTGTGCCATTTTACAAACTTGCTTGCCACAGTTGTTAAGTGAATCACTGCAGATGTTAAGGTACTAACAAAAATTGTTAAGTGAAACTGACTTCCCCATTGACTCTGCTTGTCAGAAGGTCACAAAAGGTGATCACATGAGCCTGGGACATTGCAACCGTCATAAATACAAGTCAGTTGCCAAGTGTCTGAATTTTGATCACGTGACCGTGGGGATGCTGCAACGGTGTGAAAAAATAGTCATAAGTCACTTTTTTCAATGCTGTTATAACTTCGAATGGTCACTATATGAACTGTTGTAAGTCAAGGACTCCCTGTATATAGCTTTGTTTTCATATTCACAGAAAATTAACTAGTTTCAACTCAACCTTTTATGATTAGATATACGTCTGCTAGTTACATTTATTTTATATTTAATAATTTATCTTTTTGTATTTTATTTCGTAATATCTAAACCATTTAAAATTATTTGGTGAAAATAATTACTCTTTTCCAATATTCTTATTTAGGCAGAAACTATTGTAGTTGGCTGTATATGTACACACACATATATTCATGCACACACAGACACAGAGTGAAGGGTATATATAATAACCTTATAATCTTTATAATATTTTTTAGTGGTAATAGCACTCCTAAACAACCAGTCGTTCGTTTCAAACGGAACAAACATCACAAGGGATCAATCTATTGTGTAGCATGGAGCCCCTGTGGACAATTGCTGGCTACTGGTTCCAATGACAAATACGTTAAAGTGCTGCCTTTCAACGCAGATACCTGTAATGCCACTGGTAAGTGCAAGCAATTATAAATTTTAATATATCTGAACACTGGTGATAGAAGAAAAACAAAATAGCTCTTGCTAATAATGTGACTGAGTCAGAACTAGCTGTTCCTTTCAATCTGAAATATTTTCAGAGGGAATCACTGATAAATCCTAATTCTGAATAGCATTTTCTCCTTTCCTAAATTAGGACAGAATCCATTTCTCTGTCTCTATTCTCTACCACGTATATATTATATATAAAATTAATTACAAATAAATGTTGATGAATGGCAAAATATTTACTGTATTATAGATGACCTGAAATATCTTCATGTATTTTGTGTATAAAATGCTTAAATCAAGTTTTATCCAAATATATGTAATAATGGCTCTGCCCCCCAAAAGTATTCATTACTTTTTCCTCAAAAATGATTATTCATTGTT
>NW_015405957.1:0-2577 GCF_001527695.2 Protobothrops mucrosquamatus
CAATATGGAGAAGATGGATTGTTTATATTCAAAAGAAACATAGAGTGGTAGAATATAATTTAGGTTTTTAGATTTTTTTAAGTTTGTTTATTTCTATCCTTTCTTGTAGATTAAGATATTATGTGGAGTTAGAGATATTAGTATTTGTTTACTTTTATATGAATATTATCCTGGGATTAGGTTTGGGAAGTCTGGGGGGTGGGTGGGGGGTTTTTGATTGTTTATTGTGATTACCTATGATTGTTTTTTTTATGATGGAAAAATAAATAAAATTTTCTAAAAAAAAAAAAAAAACAGAAAATCTTATTACAACCAGAGTAATTGAAGATGAACCACTTTTTCAGCTCTAAAACTTAAGTTAAGCAAGTTAGTCATTAATACTGGTGACATTTTTCTAGAGACTATTAAATGGGGAAAACTGACATTTCAAGAGTTAATCACACCAAAGTGGCAAACAGGTATTGCCTCAATTTTATTCTGATTTTTGATACAAAAGGGTTTGAGATGGACCTTAATGTTTCTGTGAATCTACTTTCATTCAACTAGAAGGACATAATACACAATATGGTAAAATGGACTAAAAAATGCAAACATGGAAACTATAATCTGGGAGTGGATGAATGAAGAAATGTCTGTTTTCTTCCTTAGCTGTGTAAAGAGTGTCATTCAAACTGAGTTCTTGCTATATAGAGAACCATATAACTAGCTTTTTTTTTCTTTTCATCCATAATAATCTAATTACCCCTAACAACCAAATGAAATCATCTCCTCGTTTATTTGCAGAATAGCAATCCCGTCTTAGCAGTTTAACTATCTTTTTTTTAGGGTCTATTCTCTTTCATATATTCATTTTTATATTGCAGAAATGAGCAACGTAATTATTGCTCAGTTCTGTTTTCTATTCATCAGCAGGCTCTGCATTTCTGAGATGAAATTTTGTTTCTTTTGTTCCTGTTTTCAAAGAAATATTCAAGTTTTTTTCCTAGTTTAGAGAGTTGCTTTGCTTTGGTCTGATTAGGGTATCAGCATGCATGGATATTGGATTCTTAAACCTCCACATAAGACAGGATAACCAAACCATCAGTGGGTATTTGAATTCCAGTTCTTTGACTATTAGGGCATCCATTAACCTTTAGTTCTGGAAACTAAACATATTGCCAGGTCCCAAATCCAAGAAACACACGTGATGATTCTTCATTGTTTCACATCTACAGACAAAACATAGCCAGACGGAGGACTTTACTGTCTGCAATTACAATATGCTTCATGAACTATTAGGAAGTCTTCTCCCTCTTTCTCTCACATGTAATATCCAGACTGAGTTGCCTTTTATTCTCTGGAATGGATCCTCTCCCTCCTGGGAATCCAGTCTGCTACATTCCATCACACATATTTTCCTCATTTTATTTCTTGCATGCATTAAACAATTTGTACATTGCCCCTATCTAAAAAACCTCTGGATGGCCCACAATGGACATACCATTCTTCAAAAGCATCTATTAAAACATAACAATGTCACAGCCACAACCATTAATATCTTTTTCTATCCCTCTCAATGTTCAGCTTTCACAGCTGAATATTACCCTGGGAAAGACCATTGTTTTAGATATGCTGGCATAGCTGTCGTAGAAATGTTCTTATCCTTTTTGACCTGACTTAATTTGTCATTCTCTTCCTCCCTAGGATTAATCTCTTTGTTATTTCTCCAGCACATTGTGCATTTTACATTATTTTTTAATTACTTAATCCTGATCCCAAGAAAAGAAACCATTTACTTCATTTCTTCATCATCAACTGTGAAATCACAAAGCATAGCAGTTGGCATTACCTTTGTCTTCTCAATATTTAACATTATCCCATATTTTTTCATTTTCCTTTTTTTCCCTACTTTAACAATGAGTTCTTCTAATCTCTTTAATTTTAGCTAGCTAGACGGAAACTCTGCTGCTGCGTTGTGCCTTGCTATTTGACAGCTGGTTTTTAATCTGTCACCACACTCCCTAGTCGAATTAATGCCTGAATATTTTCTGTCTCTGAAAATATTTCTGGAAACCATTTATAAAAGGTTTCAATATAGTATGTCCATCATCTTTTCTTAATTTAATTTTACTAGGTCTCTTATAGTATCACTCTTGAGTAGTTTTGCCTTAGTATTAAATTTCCTGATCATCCCAAAATAATTTTTATTCTTTTTTCTCTAACGATAGTCTTAAGATTAAGATATCTTCTTCTTCTGATGGGAAAAGAAAAATTGCCGGAACACCCACAATGGAGGAATGGAATGTGAAAATGGCGGAACAGGCTAAATTGACCCGTTTGGTCAAGGATAAAAACAATATTTATTTTTATTAAAAAAAACTAGAAGTGCTTTGTGGACATTTTACTGAAAATGGGGGAAAAATGAAATTATGATTTCTGGACTGGATGATTGAAAAGGAATGAATAAGAGCCTGAAGGAATTCTGTGATACATAAGAGGGAAGAGGGACTATAATATGCATGTAACAAGCTGCAACGATATCAAAATCATGACAATAGTTGCAACTGTGAGAGGGATCTGGGAGTCCGAGTGGACAAT
>NW_015405958.1:0-2577 GCF_001527695.2 Protobothrops mucrosquamatus
AGCATTCACTGCTTCTGGAGGCAGGTTGTTCCACTGGTTAATTGTTCTAACTGTCAGGAAGTTTCTCCTTAGTTCTAGGTTGCTTCTCTCCTTGATTAGTTTCCATCCGTTGCTTCTTGTCTTGCCTTCAGGCGCCTTGGAGACTAGCTTGACTCCCTCTTCTTTGGGGCAACCCCTGAGATACTGGAACACTGCTATCCTGTCCCCCTGGCTTAGTTAACATATGGCTTCCTATACAATATTTCTTTTTTATATATATAATATTTTATCGGTTTTTCCACTTTTTGAGTATTTGGAAGGCAACGTGGTGATTGGGTTAGTCAATAGTTCAATAACAAAAACTTTAGTACATATCTCAGGTTACATCATCAAATATTTCTTCTCTCTTTCCCTTAACATTTGCTATATCGTATTTAAGCTAGTAAATTTTTAATTGTATCAAACTCAGTTAAAACTTCATTATCACCTTTATCAATACATTTTTTTTGCTTATCCCTATCCATATCCTGTTATTAAGTTTTACCTAATGTTTAGTTTTTAATTGCAGTACTCCAATTTAACCTTTAATATCCATAGTCTTTGAGTTTCGGGTAACCCAAATTTCCTTTATTTCACTACATAAAAATTATAATGTCTAAAATGCACATATTACTTACTTAAAATATATTCTTATTTTATTTCGTAAACATTTTCTATTTCTCGCCCTAGTACATCACCACCTTAATAATAGAGTATCCTTTGTTATCTCAAGTCCCTCATCTATATTATCTGGGGTAAACAATAGTTCAAACCTATTTCCTAATAGTTTTCATTTCCTTTGTACGTCTAAATCCTCAGTATTAAACAGATTAATCCCTGTACAATATTTCTAACGCATATATAAATTTATAAGTTCTTCCTACAGGAGGCTTAGCAACTGGCACGTACTTACGACGGTTGCAGCGTCCCGGGATCACGAGATCACCTTTTGCAACCTCCTGACATGTAAAATCAATGGGGAAGCCAGATTCACATAATGTCCATTTGTCCGATATGTTATAAGGTTTCCTGCTTGAGCAGGAGGTTGGACTAGAAGACCTCGCAGGTCCCATTCCAACTCCGTTAATTCTTCTTATTCCATTAACCAGGTTACTAACTTAACAATGTGGCAAGAAAAGTTGTAAAACGGGGCAAAAACACACAACAGCTGTTTTGCTTAGCAGTGGAAATTTTGAGCTCAATTAGGCTCCTACGTTGAGGACTGCGTGTACATCTCTAGCCACCTGCTGAGCAACTTACAAGTACCTTACTACATCTATATATAGACTGCAAAAAAACCCCTGCATTTTCCTTAACCACAAGATCCTGGGTAGGTCACCAAGATGGCCGAAGACAGGGGTCTTCAAACTTGGCCCTTTGAAGACTGGTGGACTTCAACTCCCAGAATTCCTCTGCCAGCGTTCCACGCTGGCTGAGGAATTCTGGGAGTTGAAGTCCACCAGTCATCAAAGGGCCAAGTTTGAAGACCCTTGGCCTAAGTCAAGAGATCTCTGTTTTTTTTTTCATTCTTTGAAGACAGGAGAAATCCTCACAAGTCTTTCTCTGGAGTTGTACAAGCCAGTTTTAAACCCACATCTATCCTGACCAGGGAAAGAAACCTTTCAAATAAAGATTTAAGGGAGGGGGGGAAACCACCATCCTTGCACTGGGTGTTCACCAAGACAGATGACTTTTAACACCGCTCTTTGGAGTTGTGTTAACGGTGGCTGCTGTGTGTGTGTGTGTGTGTGTGAATCCTGGTGCCAGTTTAGCGCAACGAATGCAGGTTACAATCTGGTTACAAGCATGGAAATTCTGGATAGTTGCATGGATACCCCGCCTTTCCCGAAGGGCAGAGGGACAGAGACAGCTTCATCTCTTCCAAAGCAAAACCAGTTCGGTTAGTCCGGCTGTACTCACACAACCCCCCATCCCACCCCACAACCAGGTAACCAAGGTTTAGTGCCCCCGGCGATCTCCCATGGCTGAGGCTAACCCTGAAAGAGGGTTCTCTTGTCTACTTAACCCCCTACCCCATATTGCCTCTTCCGCCCCATTCAAGCCCAAACCAAGGAATAGAATAGAATAGAATAAATATAGAATAGAATAGAACAGAATAGAATAAATATAGAATAGAACAGAATAGAATAAATATAGAATAGAATAGAATAAATATAGAATAGAATAAATATAGAATAGAATAGAATAGAATAAATATAGAATAGAAAAAATATAGAATAGAATAAATATAGAAGAGAATAGAATAGAATAGAATAAATATAGAACAGAAAAAATATAGAATATAGAATAGAATAAATATAGAATAGAATAAATACAGAACAGAATAGAATAAATATAGAATAGAATAGAATAGAATAAATATAGAATAGAATAGAATAAATATAGAATAGAATAGAATAGAATAGAATAGAATAAACATAGAATGGAATAGAATGGAATAGGATAAATATAGAATGGAATAGAAAAAATATAGAATAGAATAAATATAGAATAGAATAGAATAAATATAGAATAGAATAGAATAGAATACAACAGAAC
>NW_015405959.1:0-2577 GCF_001527695.2 Protobothrops mucrosquamatus
AGAGAAGGAAATACATAAAAGTTGGCCCTGATCCAAATAAAATAATAAATGCAGTTAGATATTATGCCACTGAAGAGAAGACCTCTTTACAGAATGCCAGTGTTGGTAGCAGGTTTGCCTTAATGAATTGTATTACCTGACTGAATATAGGATGCTGGCTGAGGAATTCTGGGAGTTGAAGTCCACAAGTCATAAAAGGGCCCTGAAAAAGAGCCACCGTTATAAAGCTGACAGTAATAACTCAGAAATCCTTTGCGGGTTCATTGCGGAGAAGCTATGATTTAAAATGCAGGTTCCAGAATATGCATGCTTCTGGAAATTCATGTAGCTTCTCTTCTTGCTGCAGCATTGTGAATTTCCTATGATGGAAGAGAAAAAAGTCAGCAGCGTGACAAGTGGGAGATCTCTGAGCCGGGAATGTTCTCTGTAAAAAGAGCAGAATGCCAAGCTTGCTGATCCTGGAAACTCACCGAATAGGGGACCGTTAGAGTCAATTAATCAATATACTGCATAAAAATCCAGTTCAGGCAGAGAAGGTGACCTTGAGAGCAAATGAAGGAGAACTGGATGCAGAATGAAAGGAAAGCTAGTATAGGAGCACAGAGAGGGTGGGAAGCAAAAAGGAAAGGCAAAGAGAGAAGCTCTATCAGTATCTGAGCACATTGGAAAATGCTCTGGGGAGTTTTCAGGGGTGTTCTGTTGTGGCATGCATTTTTTGAAGAGAACTGTAGCACTTTGATCCACACAGAATTCATTGGATTAATTCATACATATAGACAAATAACCCTTCTTTCACCAATTGCCTCGTTTAGTGAACATAGTTATGATGGTGATGAAAAAGTCACTATATGACCAATCCTTGCATTCACAACCTTTGCAGGTCTGTATGGGGAAGAAAAGCTGAAGGAAGTAATGGTTTCAGTTAATGAGCATTTTGCTTAATAATTGAGCTGCTGGTCCAATTGTGGTTGCTAAACAAAGACCACACACACATATACACACACGAATGACACAAGATTAAGAGCAATCGGAACCTCATGTTATGTTCATATGAATCCAGTCCTGTTAGTGATATTCTGTAGCAATGGTTGGACAACACTCAATACTGGTAGTGTGGATAGCCTTTCAAAAGGAAAACGGGGAGACTGAGCGGTACTGAGGAAAAGGTTGCTCTATTTAAGCCCCTGAGATGTAGCCAACTTTGTATATTGTATATTTGTTTGTCCTTCCTTTCCCCACCCAAGCCTTGCGCCTCTTTCTTCTTCTCTATCTTTTCCCTATCAGTGCAAAAGTGAGCTTTTTGGACAAGTAATGAAATCCAGCTGTTTGGCCCAGCCTCGTCCATTTCATCTTGAGACTGCCTTGCTCCCTAGAGTCTCCTTTTGGAAGCTTTGTCCAGTTTAATTTGAACTTCCTTGAATGAGACATTCTCTTCTTCCCATGGGAGAAGCTGTTCTGTAGAATAATAGCTCTCACAAAAAGTCAGCAAATGGCTACTGATGCCTATTTTCTCAAGTCCTCTCTCTGTGTATGTTATGTCTGTCCCTGGATAATTTCTCTTGCAAACTGAAGTATTTATCTCTCCCATCTCAATTAGACAGATCCCCCTCATCAGAAACTAGGCCACTTTCTAATGTTTGCATTCCTCAAAAGCTATACGGAGAAAGTCTTTTAGCCACCAAACTGTGTTTTTCTGCAGTGCATCATGAGTTTGTGGCATGTACTGTATGTCTCACTGAATCACCTGTGTACATGCACTTCAGCCTGTATTTTACAGATAACTCATGGGGTGAAATATGCTATATGATATAACAGTGAGGGCACCATTCACTCATTTGCAACCTAATTTTTATTCCAAGCAATCCATTCTATAGCTTGAGATAATATCTTAACAGTATAGTGTGATCTTTAACATGTAATTGTTCCTGAGATCATACACTTTGGTTTGGTTGGCTAGCCGTATATGCTAATTAAATGAGGACCATTCTGCATTTGAATAACTATCAATAAAAACAAACATAATATACAAACTTCCAGGCACTGAACCATTCTGTGATCTTGCAGAATGACTCAGATACCTTCCTATCTAATTCTTTATTTTGAATTGCCCAAAATCTTGTGAGATTCTCATGTTCTCAATTCAAAGTCTTTCTTGAGCACATTAAACACATTTCTATGTATTTTGCACAACATCCTTAGAGATTTTCGTGTCATTGCCTTTAAAAAAAATAGGGAGTTTCAGGTAACTTTGAATGAAGTCTTGTTATAGCTGGCTCTTATTGTAAAGGTTATGAAAGGCAGAATGTAAAGATGGAGTAGCTCTGTCTTTGAACCACTGAACAATTACTTTCTATGCTAGTCTCTATTATATGAAGAAGCATATAAAGGAAGTTCCAAAATGTTCACATATGATTCAGAAGTATAGTTTAAAGAGCAGCCACTAACTAGTTGTAGAGAAAAAAGAATTCCTTCGTTGGCACATTCCCTAGGATGTGCATAGGATTAAGTCAAAACTGAATTACAGAGCAGAATAGAACAAATCAAAACAGATAGTCAGTTTCTATCAAGATAGAGCAG
>NW_015405960.1:0-2577 GCF_001527695.2 Protobothrops mucrosquamatus
ATAAAGCTTTTGTAATTAGTTCTGGTCAGGCCCTGCTGCATTCAGATAGAGGACAGAAGCTTTTAATATGCAAAACCTTATCTGAATACAGTTAAATAATAATGTAAAATAGTAAGATACCCCACTTTTATATCTTTGTATAATTGATGCACAGCCTGAGGCTCAGTGAGGCTTCTCCAGTGGACCATGCCCTGGCGCTCGCCTCCTGTCTCACCCATCCTTCCCCACCCTCGGATGCGCCCCATTCTTGCCCAGGCCCGCACACGTGCCCCTGACGTGAGTGACATGGAGCTGGCCACGCCCACCCAGTAGGCCACGCCCATACCAGCCACACCCACCTGGCCCCCCAATGGCAACCACGATGCTGATGCGGCCCTCAATGAAACTGAGTTTGACACCCCTGATCTAGACAGCCATAAAGCTTATTTTAAAAAATAATATAGCTAGATTGCTAAAATGTTACACCCAAATAAAACAAATTACACATTACAGCTAAATACACTTGTAAACATAGTTCTTGAACTGAATCCAATTCAAGTTTAAAGAATGGAATAGAATGGAATGGAACTCTAGCAGAATAAGAATGTGCTTCAAATAAAGAAGAAGAATTAGAAAGATGAATATAATCTATAAATGTATAGATTACAAGTAGTCCTTGACCTACAAGACTTCATTTAGTGATTGTTCAAAGTTATAATAGCACTGAAAAAAGTAACTATTTATCACACTTATGAAAAATAAAATAAAAAATAAGCTCAGTCTGTCTCCTCCGAATATAGAAGACAACACTGTCTGAAAAGTAGTCAAATTTAATAATCATGAGATTATCATAATCATAAGATATTATCATAATCATAAGAATTCCTCTAAATGGCACAAACATGCATATAGGAATACAGTATGTGAGCATGTATGAATACTATAATTTGGGTATACAGACCTGTTAATTATTATCTAAACATTTAGAAATTCTGAGGAACAATTTTCATTACTTGCAGAAGAGCCCAGTTTGGAACAGGAAATACCATTTAAAAAGTGGTGTTACTCTGTAGACCTGTGCTTTCCTATTTCATAGCTCTTCCTTCCCCCCCCCCCCCATATTATCGGCTCTTGTAGCCAGATTCTGACCATTTGCTTTAGAAACACCCTTTTCATGTCTTTTTCTCTTTGGTGTAATTTTTTTCTTTTCTCCTTTTCTTTTTCTTTTTCCTTTTCTTTTTTTTATATGTTCTTAATGTTAGAGATGATATAATGAGAAAAAGATTGAAATACTGGAAGAGATGGAATTAATAATTGGAGAATTATTGAAAAAGAATAGAATATAAGTGAGAAATATAAGAATTTAGCTTTGGAATTAATATTTTTAAATAAGAGAATACTTGGGGCACCTGAATAGTAAATAAATATGCTAGTCTAAGATTAAATATTTGAAAAATTAATAAAGCATAAAACAAGATCTTTGGGATAGATAATGAATTTTTGTAAACTTTTATTGATTAATGAAATTTACATGCAGCGATATATTTAATGAAAATTTGTTTTAGAAATGTATCAATGAGATTTGAATTCCGGTGCCGATGGTGGCTTTTCTCTTTGCCGCCCGCCCCGAGGACGCGTAAAAGCCGCAGGAGCAGCGCCAAACAGCTGCTCCGCGGCTTGGAATCCCCTTCCCCGGGCAAAGGGGAGGGGGGGAGCTTCCCTGATAGGGGTAGAACTCCCGAGCTCGCACGGTTTTATAGCTGTGGGGGTGAAGGTGAGTTCCCCTGGAGTCAGGGACTTCTCCGCGCTTCGGGCTGCCTCCGTTCCGGTGAACGAAGCCAGACGCGGATTCAACCTCTGCTTATGGGAGATTGTGAGTAATTCTTGTGAGCAGACAGAGCGATCCAGGTGCTTGGGAGCTGGAAGGATTTGAGCCTTTAGCTCTGAAGTTAACAACTTCTCCATTGATGTTTTAAGTTTAAGAAGAAAGGAAAAAAATGGCCACGGAAGGGCGTTTTGCTCTTTAACAGAGACTTTCACTTTCTGAGGACTTTCAATTCTGCTTTAACTTTCTGCTGGACTACTATTGTATTAGATTTGCTTCTATTGCTGGTGGGCAAGCCATCTGCTTCTGCTTTTGGTGGCAGTTTCAATAAAATTTTACTGGACATTATATTATATAAATTAAATTAGAGAAGAGGGGAAGAGAAAGTAAAATGGCTTCAAAGCGTGGGGGAACTTTTCCTCCTCAGAAAAGCTTGAGCTCTTCTCCAGCTGTACAAACATCACAGCAGACAAAACCTACTCCCCCACCCTCTCCTCCAATGCCAGCCTTAACATTGAAAGATTTACAAGATGCCTTAAAGGACACTGCCAAACAGATTAGATGTGAAATGGACGAGCTGTTTGAAAAGAAACTTGAGGAGAAACTTGAAGAAAAAAATGTTGAGCTGAGAGATGATATAGTGTTTGCATTGCAAGGCTTGGCTGATCATGTAGACCGCATTGCAGGGCGGGTGGAAGAAGTGGAGGAACATGTTGAAGTTTTGGAAATCAGAATGGGGAAAGTGGAAGAGAATACTGATATAAATCAGAATG
>NW_015405961.1:0-2576 GCF_001527695.2 Protobothrops mucrosquamatus
GTGTTTCAGTTTTTGTTATTTAGTCATTCAACACACATTTCTATTAAGTTGATTAAGTGCTGTCAAGTCAGTGATAACTCTTAACAACCACATAGATTTTCTCCATGATGATCTGTTCCTAATCTGGATTTTCAGGTCTTTGAACAGTGAACCCATCACCATCGTAATGGAGCCTATCCATCTCCCATCACAAATTTACCTTTATTGATGTAATTATGACCTATTCAGGGTTTTACTGTGGTAATAAAATACACTTTAGTGTACAACATACTATTATAAATTTAGTATGTTATATTATGGCAGAAAATGTTGCTATCTAAACACATTGATCCAAAATAGAGTGGATAATATATTATCGCATTCAAGTTCCAAGTCAAATCTAATGATTTCAGAGTGGATCGAAGATGCTTTAAAAAATTTCAAGCATGTTTTCCTGTCCAATCTATTTTTTCCTCTTCAAGCATTGCACATCTCTATTTTTCATTATTTGAACTAACTAGACTGTGAAAACAAGCAAAGAAACAAAAACTCCAATTTGGTGATTGCAGAGTATTTCTTGACTTAGTATATTTGTTACTGTGATTGAATGTTCAGTAATGTCAACTTTCATTATCAAAATCTGAAAATCAATCTGCTTTTAACCTTGTATATTATGCTATTATGGTTACAGAATTAACTTTGTGCATTATCAATCACTGTAACCTATCTCATACTTTATGTTTGTTCACTGGCAGGTCCTCACTGGACACCACCAATGTCACCAGCAGCACTTGGTCAGAAAACTTTGGGGATTTGTTTCTCTGTTAAATGTAATCCATTTGGAGTAGAAGAGCCTTTTCCCGTGTACTTGTGATCCCTTACTACAGAACACAGTATTATTTACCATTGAATTCTCAACAACTTTTAAAGGATGCAGAATTGCTTGGCTTCAAGATATATAGCTATTTCTAAATTTCCTTTTATATTGTTAAATATGTGATGAGAATAAGTACTATGCATTTAATGTCATATATCTGGGTGGTTCTATGAAAAAGAAAGAGACTTCACCCAGAGCTTTACGAGTTTGTTGTTTATTTGTTCAGTCACTTTTGATGCCATATGACCAAAGGGATACCATTACACTAGGACTGTTTTGTCAACAATTGCTTCTTTGAACTAGACTGTAATGTTTCTCTGTGTCATGTATGTGTGTGTGTGTGGGGGGGGGGGGTATATGCATATCCTTTGAGAGCTGAATGCAATGAAATTTAATTTTAATGTATGCTGGTTAGCGTACATTTAAAATGACAATAAAGTTCTATTCTATTCTATTCTATTCTATTCTATTCTATTCTATTCTATTCTATTCTATTCTATTCTATTGAATCCTTGTTTTGTTGTTAGCAATGGAATCTAAGCATCTTGCCATCTTTTTGCTTCTTTTCAATTGCTTTCTATTCTTCCAGTGTCCAGGTCTTTTGTAATGACTCTTGTCTTTGAAATAAATTAAGTTCTGGCTATTGAAATTTTAGCTTCAACATTAGTACTTCCAGTAAATAGTCTGATTTTATTTCATTTAATGTCAGATGGCTTGTTCTTATTGTCTAAGAAATTCTCAACCTATTGTCCAACACCAGAATTCAAATGAGTGATTTTAATATTTAAAGTGACTTTAATGGCAACATCTGATTTTTATTCTGTGTATGATTCCATTGAAATTGTATGCAATCATTGTATGGAATCATACAATCAAACATGCAATTAAGCCTTGTCCAAAGCTGAGTCTCAGGGTCAGTGGAAAAAGAGAATATGATGGTCCTAAAGAATACAGGCTGGCAAATTTTTGAAGACATGGTCCATGCCTGTTTTTAAGTTTAAGTTCAAGCATAGAATGAAATTGGTGATTATTTTGTCAAAAGTATCTCCATGTAGTTGAGAATGTTTATTTACAATATTTGCATTTATTTAGAATATTTGAGTAATGTCTTATGATGTAACAACAGATTTCTTTGTCCATAAAGGACTCAAGCAAAAAAAAAACATTTCAATAAGAGTATGAGGGACACCACAGCACATACAAGTAGTCCTCAACTTATGACCATCATTGAACCCAAAATTTCTGTTGTAAAGTGAGACATTTGTTAAGTGAGTTTTGCTCCATTTTACAACTTTTCTTGCTCACTTTGTTGTTTTGTTGTTGTTGTTTTTTTGCTACTCTAGGATAGTGATAGCAGGCAGACATCCAAAAGTTGACTCCCTATAAAGATAGAAATTTTCTCACATCTTCATATTTTGATTACTGTTGTTAATCCTGTTTCCTACTGAAAAGTACAATTGTAAAAAAAAATTCCTCCAATGTCTGTGACTGTTTATGACTGAACAATATTATTTCTTTTTCTCTCTAGAGCTCTGATTAGTAAATGGAAGTCATAACTGTCAAGGGCGTGTTGAAATTAGGGATTATTACCAAGGTTGGGGGAATGTTTGTGATGATTTATGGGACCTGAATGATGCCAATGTGGTATGCCGACAGCTTGGATGTGGATATGCCATCCAAGCAACACAAGGAGCATGGTTTGGTCAAGGATATGGCCCTA
>NW_015405962.1:0-2576 GCF_001527695.2 Protobothrops mucrosquamatus
AAATGATGTTTAAAATTATCTGAGGACGAATGTTAAAGTGAGATGTTTGACTTTTCTAAATGGGCGTAGCAAATGGTAGACCGCTTTGGCAACTCTTTGCAACAGCTAGCCTTAAAATATCGCCTTTGGGTTTCATTATGAAATTGTTTTTATTGGTGATGCTCATACTGATAATCTACCAAGCTTACAGTAAAGTGTTTCCCCCCCCTCTCTTAGATAGAATTGGGCTGAGTTTATCAACTGCCAGCAAATCCTGAGAATTTGAATTTGCTTTTAAAACAAACTCTCCATTATGGGTTTCTATGACCAATTTTAGCCAATTTTTTTTAACCATCATTCCCCAAACATATTATAAATTCTGTGCTTGTGCAGAGGTTTAAAAACTTCCAGGTAGCATTTACTATACTAATATTATATTAAGCACCTAGAACTAAGGAGAAATTTCCTGGCAGAACAATTAATCAGTGGAACAATCTGTCTCCAGAAGCTGTGAGTGCTCCAACACTGGAGGTTTTTAAGAAGAGACTGGACAGCCATTTGTCTGAAATGGTATAGAGTTTCCTGCCTGAGCAGGGGGTTGGACTAGATGACTTCCAAGGTCCCTTCCAACTATTATTATTATTATTATTATTATTATTATTATTATTATTATTATTATTATTATTATTATTATTATTATTATCGTTATTGTTATTGTTGTTGTTGTTGTTGTTGTTGTTATCCATTCTATGGCTGCAGATCCTCACAGGTTCTAATTTTTTAGTAAACTGGGTTTTTTTAAGGTTCATTATACTGCATTTTGCATGAGATTTAGATTTAACAATCTCTTTCTGACATTGGTCAGTCAAATGCTTTAACTCTATTTTTAAAATTAAGCACGAGCTACTTAGCAACCACCACCCACCACCCATGTTGATTTTCAGATAATTGTTTGTGCTGCCACATCGCCTTGGATTGCAAGTGTTCCAATTAGCCATCTCATTTAGCAAACCTAGCCCCCACAGACAGTTGAATCTAGGACAACTTTCCATAGGCAATTCACCCTGGCCGATTCTCCCTTAGCTGTCTCGCCCTGGCTGAGTTGCCCTAGTTGACTCACTCCAGATGAGTTATCATGGGACAACTCACTGCGAGACAATTCAACGCAAGATAGCTCAAGAGAGGGACAAGTGGAATTGCAGTGGGCGTTGTCTTGCTTTAGGTTTGAACCTTCTCAAGTTAGAAGTCCTCAAGGCTGGGGTAAGCTACAGTTTTACTTGTCCCTCTCTTGAGTTTTCCTGTGTTAAATTGTTCCACAGCAAATTGTCCCATGGAGAGTTGGCTGTGGCGATTAGTCCTGTGGTGAGATGACCAGGCCGAGTCAGCCAAGGCGAGTTGTCCCATTCTGTAGTGTAGATAGTTTGCTTCAAAGACCTATCTGAGCTTCTAGCTCAGGGGTCTTCAAACTTGGCCCTTTTATGACTCGTGGACTTCAACTCCCAGAATTCCTCAGCCAGGCACGCTGAGGGGAAAGGGAGAGGTTTCCAAGCTGAGCCATGCTGGCTGAGGAATTCTGGGAGTTGAAGTCCACAAGTCATAAAAGGGCCAAGTTTGAAGACCCCTGTTCTAGCTCATACTTAATTTTGGGAACAAATCTGCTAGAAATATTTGGGGAGATGCCCTTATGATCAATATTAGCGGTGCTGGAGTTTTCAAAATTGAACTTAATAATTTAAACCAATGATTGATGCCTTCGGAATGTCAGTTTTGAGAGCACCAGTATCAGTGCAAGACTTGATGGCCTAGAGCTGAAACAAATCTTGCCACGCTCCTAATTAAACCACTGAAGACCATATTTATGAATAGAAAATATGTGTTGATTTTTTTTCTTAAAAAACAAAGGAGGAATTTTCATTGGCAGAACCCATTTTTGAAGTGAGCCAATGAGGGTTTGCCAGGTTAAAGAGTTTAACCCCCCCCCCCATTTCTTGTCCATTTCAATAATTGTATTATTGAAGGAGCCAGAATCTGCATGTTTTTGTACACTCCAAATGTCTGACATATGACATTTTGGCTGGAGAGCTCATTTAAAATAAAATATTTTTTTTTAGCTTTGTTCCTCTCTTGTAAAGAAAGATGGAGGTCTGACTAGGCATGCATTTTTTTAAAGTATTCTTATCGGAGCTGTGAATGGAATTCACCCAGCCACCCCCAAGTGTGAATTACAAATCAACAAAGAGATAAAACTAGAAAGAAAAAGAATAGGTGAGAAAAGGATTGTGTGAATGCTCAGATAGCACTTCTTAATAGTTTGATGGAATGAGAGTTAGGAGATTTTGGAGAAGGAGTAAAATCCATTCCTTCTGACCCATTTCTATGATCCTATTTATATTTATAATTTTTATTTATTTATTTATTTATTTATAATTTAATTTATACCCCGCCCTTCTCCTCATGGGACTCAGGGCGGCTAACAGCCTCATAAAAACTACAATACAAATACAATAATTAAAAGCCGAATTAAAAAGAAATATTTAAACAGGCCGATCAATTAAAATTACCCTTAAAAATCCCCTGAAACTTTAAAATCATTAAAA
>NW_015405963.1:0-2576 GCF_001527695.2 Protobothrops mucrosquamatus
CATGACTCACGGACTTCAACTCCCAGAATTCCTCAGCCAGCATGGGGGAACTATGGCCCTCTTCATGACTCGTGGACTTCAACTCCCAGAATTCCTGAGCCAGCATGGGGGAACTATGGCCCCCTTCATGACTCGTGGACTTCAACTCCCAGAATTCCTCAGCCAGCATGGGGGAACTATGGCCCCCTTCATGACTTGTGGACTTCAACTTCCAGAATTCCTGAGCCCGCATGGCTCAGCTTGGAAGCCTCTCCCTTTCCCCTCAGCATGGCTGGCTCAGGAATTCTGGGAGTTAAAGTCCAGGGAGTCATAAAAGAGCCAAGGTTGTCTACCCCTCACATAGGGGCAGGGTCAGAAAAGTCAAGATGGTGGGCACAACCGTGTGGCTGAGTCCTGCCCCTTTAGGCTTGATTTTTTCTGACCGCTTCTGCAGGAGGCCATTTGGAGCTGAGCTGAGCGAGGCTCTGGATCTGTTTTGGGTGGAAGATCCTTTCTCCCTGCCGGGCCTGCTCGAGTCTCTTACCTTGAGTTCCACGGGGACAAGAGCACTTGTAGGTGTTGAGCAGGTCGATGCAGGTTCCGCCATTTTGGCAGGGGTAGGAAAGGCACTCCTTGATCTCCTCCGAGCAGTTCCTGCCATGGTAGCCGGCCACGCACTGCAAAGGGACAAGCAGACGCCTCTGAGCATGCAGGGAAGCCGGGCGGTCCTGCCACAAGCAGGGCCGGAGCATCAGGCTCCGAGCGTTAGCTGGGAAAGGGAGGAAGGACCCTATGTCCCTAGCCAGGCACCTTCCCAACCGGGCCCTGGGTGGCAGGTTGAAATCCTTCCCTGCAGCCACGGAAGCCCACTAGCCCTCATCCTTCCTGGGCGGGAAGCCTACCTCGCAGGAATAGCCGCCCAGGTAGTCCGTGCAGGTCGCCCCGTTCTGGCAAGGGTTCGGGGAGCACTCGTCCACTTGCTCTTCACAGTAGCTGCCCGTGTACCCAGGCTGGCAATGGCAGAGGTGGGTGTTGCCCCTGTCCACGCAGAGCCCGGAGTTTCTGCACAGGCGGGTAACGTCCAGCCCTGGAAGAGCCGCAGAGGGAGGCCATTAGACACGTGTGGCAGGCCTGGATGGAGCAGGTAGGCAGGGGCAGGACAAGGACCAAAACACAGTGTCCAGTCCCAAGTCTGGACAAACCCTTTCTTCCTCTCCTTGCACTTTTTGTGGTCTCCAGCCCAGGCCACCCCCATCCTCTCCATTCCTTCCTCTGGCCCCTCGCCGCCTCGCCCAACGGTGGAGACAGGAGGATTGACCTCAAAGCGAGTTGCCTGGATAGACTTACATTGGAACTCAAGGATAAAAGTGAAACTAAGCACTACAAAATCTGGGAACAATTTTACGATCGGATAGATGACAAGAGGGCAGCCAAGACAAATGTATAGTGTTAGAATAAAACATAAGATTATAGACAAATGTATATTTAAAAGATAAATAAATATACAGAAATAAGGGGAAAAGTGCTAACATTATATTATAAATAGCAAGCAAAGCTCAAGAACTATATGTCTATAGGAGTACTAATATTACTGTAAAGCAGTGGTTCTCAACCTTTTTAATGCCGCGACCCCAACCGGTCGTAAGTCGAGGACTAAACCGGTCATAAGTCGAGGACTAAACCGGTCGTAAGTCAAGGACTTTCCCTGCCCGGGAGCGCCACGCATGCGTGGTTCCGCCCCCTGCGCTGGCTGAGGCATAGCTGGCAAGCGACAGAGACGGAGCAGGCTGACCACCAGCTGGCCCAGCCCAAGGGAGGTAAGGCACCCGCCGGAAAAGGAGGAAAAAAATGGCGGACAAAAAAAATGGCGGACAGCCTTGCTTGGCGACCCCCATGAAATGGTCGATCGACCCCAAATGGGGTCCTGACCCACAGGTTGAGAACCACTGCTGTAAAGTGACGGAAGGTGTATGGAACCGGTGACGTCATATCTATGTCCAATGTGTTTTTAATTTTGTATTATTAACTAGCTGTACCCGGCCACGCGTTGCTGTGGCTCAGTCTCAATGCGCCATTGTGCATTCATCCCAAACAATAAGTTTGCATTTCTGCAATACTTTTCTCATGCTTTGGAAATGTTGCACGTGGGAGTTTCAATGAATTGAATGTTCAATGGCAATTTCAAAGCGTCCAACAGATGGCGCTGTTTTTCAAAAAAAGCATGTTTTTACCTGTCACAGGTGTGACATCTATATAATATAGGTATATAAAAACACGCGCATATTCAAATGCAACATTGTGTCAAAATTTCAAAGCAATCGGTGAAGAACTTTCGGAGATTTAAGATTTTGAACAAACGAACATTTACATTTTTATTTATATAGAAGATAAAACATTAAAAAAAAAAAGAAAGAGTTGCCCGGAATCGGCAACGCTCCACCTGGACAGAGACCGAGGACCCTGGAGGGAGGCACCTGCTGAAAGTCCTCCCTCCATCCTCCAGCATGGAGGTCAGGACACGGAGCAGGAAGCAGGACCCACCTTGCCGTCGCGCGGCCACCTCGCAAGAGACGTTGGGTATGTCGCAGTACAGGCCG
>NW_015405964.1:0-2576 GCF_001527695.2 Protobothrops mucrosquamatus
TTATTATTATTATTATTATTATTATTATTATTATTATTATTATTATTATTCCTGGGGAGCATTTCTCATTTCTCCCGGGCAAGGTCTGAACCCCCTGCTCAAGCAGGAGACCCTATGCCATTCCGGACAAATGTCCAGTCTCTTCTTAAAAACTACCAGTGTTGGAGCATTCACCGCTTCTGGAGGCAGGTTGTTCCACTGGATAATTGTTCTAACTGTCAGGAAGTTTCTCCTTTGTTCTAGGTTGCTTCTCTCCTTGCTTAGTTTCCACCCGTTGCTTCTTGTCCTGCCTTCAGGCGCTTTGGAGAATAGGTTGACCCCCCTCTTTCTACTGTCAGGAAATTTCATTTCATCCCTGGATAATATGTTTTATAGCTTATTGTGAAGGCAGACCATCTGACCATGGATCAATGTTATGCCAACTCAGGAATGTCGACTTTAAAAAACTGAAAATTGAAGGGGTCCTTAGATGCTTTGGAGGGGGAGCCCACGACCCCAAATTCTTGATGAGAGCTTGATGGAATCCAACGTGTTTGCTTTGTGGCGAGGTGGGCAGCAAACAAATTTAATAAATCCATAAATAAATGGGAATCCTGCCATGATCCGCTCTGTGGGGCAGGGGGCAACCTGCTTTCTCCCTAAATTGTTCCCTGATTGATTTATGGTTTTGTTTGCTATTTGCTCCTGAGCGGAAAACAACAATAATTGCTCGACAAAACCAAAAATTCCACCCAGAATTGGGGCACATTTTCTCGTCTCCAGGGAAAAGTCCCCAGGCAAAGTCGCAGGGCTCTTGCCAAAGCTGTGTAAATTGACTCACGGCTGGTGGCTGCCAGTTCTCCAAGCCAAGAGAGGAAGCAGCCTCCTCTCTCCACAGCTTGCTGGGACTCGGCCTTGCTCCCAACACCTTCTGCCTCATGCCTGGATTTGTGGTGGATCCAGTTTGGTTGGAATATTGGAAGCCCTCTCCCCAGAGACGTCCGTTCGAAACCTACTCAGCTTCCGTGTTTCTTCTCCATTGGAAAGAGGTTGGCCCCAAAGTGAGCCACACTGAACCCTGGCTCTTTTCCAAGAGGGATGAAACCAAAGAAATGCAGTCTCAATAATTGAGCAAGATGGGGTTTCACTGTTGGAATTCCAGCTCTATGAAAGTGGCAACCTGAAGTATGTTCAGAAGGGATTAAACCCATGGAAGCCAAGGGGACTTCATTCAGAGCCATCGGATTGGCCTGGCTGGGCTGCCAGGATTGCCCTGGAAATATGGTCCATTTTGATTCCTAACAGCAGCTGCAAATTATCTGGTAGAAGCTGGTGTCCACAGCTAGAGGCCAGGCGGATTTGACCAGTTGATCATCCTAGCTTGATATTTAGGCATACTTCCCCATTTCAAGAAAAAGTTAATAATAATAATAATAATAATAATAATAATAATAATAATAATAATAGTAGCAGTAGCAGTAGTAGTAGTAGTAGTAATAGTAGTAGTAGAAAAGTTGGAAGGGACTGTGAAGGTCATCTAGTCCAACCCCCTGCTCAGGCAGGAAACCCTATACCATTTCGGACAAATGGCTGTCCTGCCTTCCTTTACAACTGGCACCAAGCATTGAATACCTTCTTTTTCTCCTTTCTCTTTTGGTGAACCACATACAGACGTGCTCTCCGCCCTACTTTTAGTCTTGCTTCACATCTAGGGGATCCTTCTAATGCCAAGGTATTCGTCTTGGCGTTAATCTGGGCTGATATGGATGTTGATTCCTGCTGAGCAGATGTTTTTGGGGTGTTGTTTCCTTTTTAGCTTTTTGATTGTCTTTTTTGAATGGTATAGAGAGCAAACCCCCCTCCTTTCTACCACTGATGATGTGACCTAGTTGGGCAATGAAACGTCTGCAAGAAAACAACCAAACTCAGGGAGTACCACAGTTCAACCCTGGGCTACAAATATTCTTTTGTATTGGTTACTTTGGCTCAAAGGGGATTCATCGGGTTTGCCTCTAATGAACTCCAGAAGCTGCTCTTGGCATGACTTTCGTGACTCCTGGAGACCTGCAAATAACAAAGATTCTCTCCAGAGTGCATATATATCCTGCTATAGGCACCTGATAGCCTGAAGCTGGGCAAGACTAGACATGGCAGTCAGCATTGGGCTTTGCTCACCTTATGAAGAAGGTAAGGAAGAGATCTAGGTAAAATGCAGCTGCTGCTAGGGAAAAACATGCCTTTGGGAGCAGGGTTGGAACCCACAGTATGCATAATTCTCTTAGGAAATCAAATCTCAATGTTAGTTTGAAAGGAAAGTAGCATTTTACTCAAATTCAGAAGAACGAAATTCTTGCTTGATTGACATGCTGAGCAATTTTGGGAAAGAACCACTTTTAGGTCTAAGAGGTCTATATATCCAACAATCTCTTGGGCTTCAATAGCTATAAGAAGGATGTGGACAAGTCTTCATCCATTTTACCTCCCTCTAGCTGCATCCAATTTGGTTCCAAGAGAAGCAAGCTGGACAAGAGCGATTGACCATCTAGAAGTGGGCATCTGAGATGTTCAGTCAGAACTCAAGAAGCTTCTTGGATGAG
>NW_015405965.1:0-2576 GCF_001527695.2 Protobothrops mucrosquamatus
TCTCTCTCTCTCTCTCTCTCTCTCTCTCTCTCTCTCTCTCTATCTATCTATCTATCTATCTATCTATCTATCTATCTATCATTATTCTCTCTCTCTCATATCTATCTATCTATCTATCTATCTATCTATCTATCTATCTATCTATCTATCTATCTATCTATCTATCTATCTATCTATCTATCTATCTATCTATCTATATCTATCATCTACCTACCTACCTACCTACCTATCATTTCTCTCTCTCTCTCGATAGAGCTATAGATTCAGAACATATATGGACCACTGTAGAGAAATCTTCCAGCATTTTCCTCTTTTTGCCTACATGCTTGTGTTTGAGTGCTGAGTCATCTACTTTCCTTTAAAAAATTCCAAGAGCACCACGACCTTGGCGCAGATCTAATTACTTGCTTTCAGCCAGTCAGTCCAGCCCACTCTAGCCCTCCCTTCCATTGTAGGATCTGTTTCTTTCCATAGGTCTCAGAACTGAGTAATGTTTTCAGTAACTGGCAGCTTCGTTGATTAATGCTTCTAGTTCTTTGAAGTAAGAAAGCAAGGTGTCCCTGCAGAGTTTGATAGGGACTGGTTCAAACCTGTCAAGGACAAGGATCCTACATAGATACCAACTTTAGTAACTCACAAACTCCTTACCATGTGGGAAGCGCACCTCCTAATGTGGAACTACAATTTCCATAGCTAATAATAATAATAATAATAATAATAATAATAATAATAATAATAATAATAATAATAATAATAATAATAATAATAATAATAGTAAAGTTGGAAGGGACCTTGAAGGTCATCTAGTCCAACCCCCTGCTCAGGCAGGAAACTCTATACCATTTCAGACAAATGGCTGTCCAGTCTCTTCTTAAAAACTTAAAAAGTGTTGGAGCATTCACCGCTTCTGGAGGCAGGTTGTTCCACTGATTAATTGTTCTAACTGTCAGGAAGTTTCTCCTTAGTTCTAGGTTGCTTCTCTCCTTGATTAATTTCCATCCGTTGCTTCTTGTCCTGCCTTCAGGCGCTTTGGAAAATAGCTTGACTCCCTCTTCTTGGGGGCAGCCCCTGATATACTGGAACACTGCTATCATGTCCCCCACTCGTCCTTCTCTTCATTAAACTAGACATACCCAATTCCAGCAGCCGTTCCTTATATGCTTTAGCCTCCAGTCCCCTAATCATCTTTGTTGCTCTTCTTTGTACTCTTTCTAGAGTCTCAACATCTTTTTTATATTGTGGTGACCAGCACTGGATGCTGTATTCCAAGTGTGGCCTTACTAAGGCATTGTAAAGTGGTATTAACACTTCACGTGATCTTGATTCTATCCCTCTGTTAATGCAGCCCAGCACTGTGTTGGCCTTTTTGGAAGCTGCAGCACACGGCTGGCTCATATTTAAGTGATTGTCATATTTAGGTGATTATGCAGCCCGAAGGGACCATATGTCCCCATGAGGGCTTAAGTGGGATGTAATGTAAATTTTATTCAAGCACAGGTCATAAAAATCTGGGACCATGTCATTGACTCTGAAAGGAGAGTGGATTATTAGTCTCTTGAGTTTTTAATGAATTTTACAAAAAAAATTAAAGCTTAATTTTTAACCGTTTTATGTTCACTGTTCCCCATCACAGCATACAGAATCTTTGTAAACCTCTGCTTAATTATTGACGTTGATGGATATAAATTAGCAAATATAAAGGTTATCTATCTTCAAACCCCCTCCCCTGCAATAAATATTTTTTTAAAAATGACAATCGCCTTCTGCAGTTTTCCTACGCTATAACCCTCCACCCAGCAGGTTGCTTCATTACGTATGTAAATTCGGGACATTTTGTGGACTGAAAGGGAACTCCTGAGTAGGTAGTGAAGGAAGGGTTGTAAAAATAACCCAGGTGAGTAACAAAGCAAAGCTGGCAATGAATGCAATAACTCTCTCCTGAGCTTGCTCGGCATGAAACAGCATGCGGCATCTGGGTACAATTGAACCACTGTCTTAAAGAAACACTAGGAGTGAATCTCAGATAGAGACTTGGCGGGAAATCTCTTAAGCGATTCAGCCGGACTGCCTTATCTTTATTCAACTCCAGCGGATAAACCCGCTTGATAGGTTCATGCTGGTTCACTCAGTTACTTATCTTGAGCCTGGCAGACTTCATCAGTTATTCCCTTTTTTGGCTGCGCCGGTGCACACCACAAGGGTTATCTGTTTCCCGGTTGGAGCAGGCGAAGTTCAAAAGAGAATTAAGCTGCTGCACACCCTGGGAAGCAGGAGATAGATTAGTTCCTGCCTACTTTTGCATTTAGGAGATTTTGGGGTACTCTACCTCAGCCCAAATAGTTTCATGGAACTTACAGTCTTTCGCTTAAGAGTGGGTGTAAACACAGGGTGTAACAATAAAGGAGAATCTTTGTAGCTCAGGGTTGAACTGTGGGGTCCTTGGTGCTCTCCGAGCTTGCTTGATATCTTGCAGATGTTTCATGAGCCAAACTAGGTAACAGCACCAGTGCTAAAAGAGAATGGGGTTTGTGGAGAGGAGGAGGAGGAGGAGGAGGAGGAGGAGGAGGAGGAGGAGG
>NW_015405966.1:0-2575 GCF_001527695.2 Protobothrops mucrosquamatus
CTGCTCCATGTAGAATATTCATGAATCTGAACTTTTTTTAAAATCAGTTTTTCCAAGGATGTGGCATGACAAATTTCATTCTAGAAATAAGGCTTTGTTTTTAGTATACTAAAATTTTAATGGTAGGAATGCATTTTGAAAATAATAGTGCTTCAAAGGCCACTAATCTGATTTGCATAGCTTTGCTAATTTATCAACCCCAGGTTTCAGGGTGGGTTTCTCATGACAAGCATTAACTTTACCATACTTAAATAAATATGGAGAAAAAAAAACCTTTAGCAGCACAGTGTTTCTCAACCTTGACAATTTTAAGGCATGTGGACTTCAACTCCCAGAATTCCACAGCCAGCAATGCTGGCTGTGGAATTCTGGGAGTTGAAGTCCACATGCCTTAAAATTGTCAAGGTTGAGAAACACTGCCAGTGTGAGTGTGACATGCATATAGAAGTCATAAGGACAGCAAATTAATACCTAGTGTGTTTAATATTTAGTCTTATAAGTAACATAACTAGATAAAACATTGGAACAAACTTGACTATTTTCTTATTAATATTCCCACATATGCTACTTTGGAAATAAGTTCTACAGGGTTCTATGATGTTTTTTTCTTTAATAATTGTGTTTAGGACAGGAGCTTAAAATACATAAGCACAAACATTTGACCATAATAACAAATATATAGAAGGTTCTTATTAGGAAGAAGCAATGCTTTATTTCTGTTTCAACATTCTATTTTAAAAATTCCATCTAGGAGTAAAGCAGTTCTATCTTTCAGGAAAAACTGGATGGAACCATGCACAACATGAGTAAGACATTTAAATAAATGAAAAGATGAAAATGGACAACCTTGTTAAACAAACACCTTTATTACAAAGAGTAGGCAAATATGGCAAATGGAGATGCAGATAATAGATAAAACTTCTTCCACATAACTCTGCAAAAAATAGTCTGCTCAGAGGTTCCCCTTTGTCCCTTTCTTCCACATCTTTGAATATAATCTTAGGAAAATGACAATGCAATTTATATGCATATTCATTAGTAAGACATATTGATATTGTGTTTATTTCCAAGCAAACAGACATGAACTTATACTTGCATTGCGATAGGATAGCAAAGGATTTACAATACTGTACCACCATGGGAAAATATTTTCTGATACAAAAACTATATACACTGGAATTTGGAAGAAAGAAGTAGAACCAATGTTTCTAATGTAAAGCAAGAACAGCTCTTCCTGTTTCTAAGTCAAAGGAAAAAGCAGCAAGATGCTTGAAAAGTCAAAGAGCTTAGAATCTTCCACTGTCTGAAGAAGAAGAAGAAAGGAAAGAGAGAAGCTAGAAGAAGAAGAAGAAGAAGAAGAAGAAGAAGAAGAAGAAGAAGAAGAAGAAGAAGAAGAAGAAGAAGAAGAAGAAGAAGAAGAAGAAGACGACGACGACTACTACTACTACTACTACTACTACTACTACTACTACTACTACTACTACTACAGTGGGCTGATATCCAGGAAAGTTTTCTGTTGTCTATCCAAAACACTTTGACTCTATGAACTCACCTATGTGCATTGTTGCAATAAAGTACAGAGAATGGCATTAAAGAAATAAAGTATGCTTTATAACATTATTTTATCAATGTATCCATAGAGTAGAACTGTGTTTGAAATAAACAATGGTTTAGAAATCAATTTGGATGACAAACGTAGGTAGCCTAATGGCACATCAAGTATGTTTCTCAATGGAAGCCTTTTCACCAATTGACTGGAAAGCCAAAAAACATCCACATGATATTAGCAAATTTCTCCCTGCCTTGAATTAATGTCAATAATATACAAAGAAATAAGTACACTAGCCTAAAGTACAGTATCACAAGTATATGTTTAGATCCTTGAATAATTGTCCTGTTCTCTTTGCAAGTTCTCTTAATGATAATCTAACAACTCATTAGGATGAAGAATCACAGAATATCACAGAAATTATTTTAAAAAGTGGAGAAAAGTAATAGCTAGTGTGATAAATTTCAAATTAAGTCTTCAAAGTACTGCTCAGAAATAGAAAGAACATTTGCTTATGTTTAGACTTTTTGTATGACAGATGTGCTGTACGACTGATTCACTTAACAGTATGTTAGATTCTGAGGCACTCAGTCTTTGGTATCTGCTAAGCCAGGTATCAGAATATTTCCTACTGTACCCAGATAGGTTTAACCCATGCAGGCTGACTTCAGTATGGATTGTTACATGGAAAAACAGCTGTAGAGAAATCAGTCCTAATTCTATAAAGATATAGGACTTCATTGTTTTACAGCCAGGCTGTCATCCTATGGGTCACTTGATCATTTGCAAGTGCTTCTTCCTGGCTCTGGAGGAGTGTGATAAACCACGTTACCCACCCATACACACAAACAAATGTAAAGGCATTTGTCATTTTGAATAACATGAGATGATTCCACATACATCTTTTGTCCTTTAGTATAGATTTCTTGAAATATTTTATCCAGCTAAATGTCTGTGGTCCCAAACTCCTAATTTAAAAATGTTGATAAATGAAGTATCTCTTTAGCTAATAAATGAAGTATCTCT
>NW_015405967.1:0-2575 GCF_001527695.2 Protobothrops mucrosquamatus
AGTTCGATCCTGACCAGCTCAAGGTTGACTTAGCCTTCCATCCTTCCGAGGTCGGTAAAAGGAGGACCCAGACCCAGATTGTTGGGGGCAAATACAGTATGCTGACTCTGTAAATTGCTTAGAGAGAGTTGTAAAGCACTGTGAAGCAGTATATAAGTCTAGGTGCTATTGGTAAGTGGAGGGAAGGGAAGGGAAGGGAGGGAGGGAGGGAGGAAGGAAGGAAGGAAGGAAGGAAGGAAGGAAGGAAGGAAGGAAGGAAGGAAGGAAGGAAGGAAGGAAGGAAGGAAGGAAGGAAGGAAGGGCCACTGTCTGGAGTTCGATCCTGACGGGGCTCAAGGTTGACTCAGCCTTCCATCCTTCCGAGGTCGGTAAAATGAGGACCCAGATAGTTGGGGGCAATATGCTGACTCTGTAAACTGCTTAGAGAGGGTTGTAAAGCACTGTGAAGCGGTATATAAGTCTAGGTGCTATTGCTGGTGCTAAAAGCCACATTATAAATGCTCTTCTGTGAGCAAATAAGAGCTTTTAAGGAGAGGCTTCATTTTCCTTGGAAGGCCGTATCCTACGGGGGCCTCTACTTAAAACCCCAATGCTTTGAAGAAGCAGTGAGATATATGATCTGGCCAAAGGATAATAATAATAATAATAATAAAAAAATCAAAATAATAATAATAATGATAAAAATCAAAACCATTTCCTGCCAGCTGGAGCCACCCAATCCATTTTTCTTGTCTCTTATAATCCTGAGCTTAGGAGACGCAGTCTGAAAAAAAAAACAGCAACACCGGAGTGGCGAGGGCGGCACTCGGGCATAAAATCTTGCGAGCTGGAGTGATGAGTAATTAACCCTAGGCGGAAACTACGAGACGTGAGAGGGACAGCGAGGGGTTGGCTTACTCCTCCGAACTCATCCATCTCCTGACTTCATTTGACATTAGTTCCTCTTGACTGCATCGTTACTCCGAGCCCAGCCGAAGGCTATGAATCCTTCGTGGCCCCGCCGGGGTTTTTTATAGCCACCGAGGCTCTTAATTAAAAGGACGACGGTCGGTCTGGAAGGCAACAGGCAGAGGCCATGAAGGCTGATGCTCAGCCAGCTGCAGGGGTTGAGGAACACCGGCAGGGAAGAAGAGAAGCTGGAGATCCGTAGAGGTTCCTCAAAGATCCCCAAGGAGATTCTTCCATTAGATTCGGAAAGAATGTCTCCGAAACGCCCAGGCTCCTTCTCAGTCCAAGCTGTGAATATTGTATTGCACTGCACTGCCCTGCATTGTATTGTATCGTACAGGTAGTCCTCAACTTACAATCTGTCACTTACTGACTATTCAAAGGTACCAAGTTAAAAACTAGGAGATGGCGAGTTCTAGTCCCGCCTTAGGCATGAAAGCCGGCTGGGTGACTTTGGGCCAATCACAAGGAGACGGTGAGTTCTAATCCCGCCTTAGGCATGAAAGCCGGTGGGAGACATTGGGCCAATCACCAGGAGACGGTGAGTTCTAGTCTTGCCTTGAGCATGAAAGCCAGCTGGGTGACTTTGGGCGAATCACCAGGAGACGGTAAGTTATAGTCCCGCCTTAGGCATGAAAGCCGGTGAGATACATTGGGCCAATCACCAGGAGACGGTGAGTTCTAGTCCCACCTAAGGCATGAAAGCCAGCTGGGTGACTTTGGGCCAATCACCAGGAGACGGTGAGTTCTAGTCCTGCCTTAGGCACGAAAGCCGGCTAGGAGACTTTGGGCCAATCACCAGGAGATGGTGAGTTCTAGTCTTGCCTTGAACATGAAAGCCAGCTGGTTGGCTTTGGGCCAATCACCAGGAGACTGTGAATTCTAGTCCCACCTTAGGCACGAAAGCCGACTGGGTGACTTTGGGCCAATCACCAGGAGACGGTGAGTTCTAGTCCCGCCTTAGGCATGAAAGCCGGCTAGGAGACTTTGGGCCAATCACCAGGAGACGGTGAGTTCTAGTTCCACTGTAGGCAGGAAAGCCGGCTAGGAGACTTTGGGCCAATCACCAGGAGACGGTGAGTTCTAGTCCCGCCTTAGGCATGAAAGCCGGCTAGGAGACTTTGGGCCAATCACCAGGAGACGGTGAGTTCTAGTCCCGCCTTGAGCATGAAATTTTGGGCTCAATTGCGGTTGTAAACCGAGGACTCTCTGTCTACGAAGATGGCATTTGCAGAAAACAACGTGAGCGGGGTGTTTGTTACAGAGCTGCAAGGGAGACGGAAAGGAGCAGATTGGGCTCGCGCCTCCAGGAATTGATTTACAACAATCCATTTGTCTTCAACAACGGCACTGTTCTCGCAAAATAGATCACAGCGGCTGGCGCCCCCACCCGTATCTGGCCTCATAATTCTTGGACTCGATTTTACTGGGGGAAGCACAGAGTGGCATGTACAATATGCGGGGGTAATCTTTTAAGAAGAAGATGGACGACTCCTAGCATCCTCAATTTTCTGACCCAAAAAAGACCATCTCTGGAAAGGCTACCACAACCGCAAATACAGGTAGTCCTCGCCGTACGACCACAATCCAGCCCAAATTTTCCGTGGCTAAGCGAGACAGGCAGTTG
>NW_015405968.1:0-2575 GCF_001527695.2 Protobothrops mucrosquamatus
AAAAGAAGTGAGGAAGGGGAATGGAGAGAGAGAGGGGAGGGAGGGAGGGAGGGACAGAGAGAGACAGAGAGAGACAGACAGACAGACACAGAGATGGAATGCAGGAGTATCAATTTACAGACAAACCAGAATTGTCTACTCTTCTTCCTTTGAGCTGTATGCTCTTTATCTGCCTTTGAACTTTGTACTTAAGAACTCATGCCTGAATGTTTTACTTTTCCTCCTCCTCCTTAAATCACAGGCTTTTGGCTTTATATTATCTATCAAGAGCTATTAGTCATGACAGCTAAAGAGAACCTCCATGATCCAAGGATGATTTAGGGAAAAACAATAGAGGACAGGTGAATGCCCTGTTTGCAAGCTTGCCCAGACATTTAACTCCCAGCATGCTGATCAGTGGGTGCTGGCCAGGGATTTATTGTCAGCAGAATGCTGCAATAGTTCAGGACTAAGTTGGAGAAAGTATATTGTAATTCAGGAGGACCTTCCTTAAGAAATACAGTATATGAAGCAGTGCTTTTTTTCTAAAAAAAAAAAAAGGTGCCGGAACTCACACACGTCATACAACCCGCCTTGCCTACCCTACAAGGTTCCATCCAAAAAAGGTGCCGGAACTCCGTTCTGGGCGTTCTATGACAAAAAAAGCCCTGATATGAAGTAATATTTTTTTGAATACCCGGCAATGAGGAAGACTATTGCCCTGATGTCTTATTTGTGAACATCAAGCAACATTCAGCTGGCCATCATTAGAGGCAGAAGTTTGACTGTGAGCATTGATCTGATCCATCTAGATGTCTGTTGTTTTTAATTATGACTATCACAAATTGAATGAAATTGCATATTTTCCATTCTAGTGCAACATGGACTTAAACTTGTTTAGATAGGTTCACAACTTTTATTACAACTGAATAAGACACTTGGTATATGCACTGTGCTAGATCTTAAATCATGCTGACACACCACAGTGACAGATTCACTCCATGCACTAAACTAAACCAAACCAAACCAAATTACGGCTTAATATGATGCTCATATCCAGCCGTATTGTTACAGTATAATATTCATTACTGACAAACAATAGCAGAGTTAGTATATTAGATGTCATCTGACTGTGATGAGTAAGCAGTGACTTCCTTTGTACCCACTGGATCCACTTCTGACCATTACTGCTGAAAACTGGTGACAATTTTTTTCAGCATTTTGAGGCAAAAAATGTATGTTCAATGCAAGGCCTATAATAGGCTTAATCTTAAAAATCAACACCCACACAACCATAACCAATTTGCATCACTGCCCCAGCCACAGGGACCTAGTCTCCCAGAAATGTTATGTGCCCCTCCTTTTTTTAATTTACAGTGTTATTTGGTTGAATTGAATGGTACTTATTATTACTATTATTGCAGGAAAGGGGATCTGATGTTCTAGTCTTAGTGATTATATTATATTATAGATTTCAAGCACATACTAAATCAAAATATTGCTTCTATAGCAGGTCCGGTCATTAAATTTCAGACTCTTCCCTTAATTAATCTTTAAGGCAGAAGACAGAAAGTAAGACACATCAAGTAAAGAATTTGGTTTTGTGAATCTTAAAGTGCCTAAGGCCGGAGAAAGAATCTCAGAGTGTATTAGCATAGCTCCTTCTTTCCATGCATTAGCCTTTTTTCACTTTTGCTTCAAAAAAAAAAAAATCTTATTAGCATAGCTTTATTCACTATCCTACCTTTAATTGTTAAAATGGAAAAAGGGAGAAGAGGCATAAGTCATGAAGCTCACACATGAATCCCAAATGGGGATCTCATAAACTATATATTTTAAACTGATCTTAAAGTCTCAGCATATTATCTTTCATTTAAATAACCACTACTTTTTGATGGAAAACCAAGTCATTTCTTCCAAATAAAAAAGCAAAATTATACAATTTTCCATTTTTTTAAAAAATGGATAGGAGTTAGAACTTGGCAGGCAATCCCAAGCAGTCAAAATATGAAGTCACAATTCAGCTTTATTAAGCTGGAGTCAACAATTGACCAATACAGTTATTTTCTAACGAAAAGTAATGTTTTATTAGGTTTTCTAGGGCATGGGAGAAATGTCTATTTAAGCATACTGGTTTAGATCTTTGGATGAAATCAAAAATTGAGAAATGTTATTTACCATTCCCAAACAAAATACTTGCCTGAATGGTGAACATTTTGCAAAAACAATTATTTACAAAATTAACAAAAAAATATATATCCATCCAGGTTTTTTTCTCAAATGTAGCATAGATCGGGGGTCCCCAACCCCAGGTTTTGCAACTAAAATTCAAACCTGAGAGTAAATATTGAAGCTAAAGAGAAAATTCTTTGCTTTGCACAGGTTAGAGGGTTCCCTTAATTAAAACAGGTAGTTACAGTATATCTGTAGCATCAGGAAGATATTGTGTGGGAACTTAGGAGAAAGACAAGGAATGCCTAGTAGGTAGAAGCAATGGGGTTGTCAACTGGAGGGTTTAGGGTTCATTCCTGCTCCAATACATACCCAGACTGGCTTATCAAATATGAAACATAAAGATGCAAAAAAAAAAAAAAAA
>NW_015405969.1:0-2575 GCF_001527695.2 Protobothrops mucrosquamatus
TGCTCCAACACTGGGAGTTTTTAAGAAGAGACTGGACAACCCTGTGTCTGAACTGGTATAGGGCAGGGGTAGGCAGCCTTGGCTCTTTTATGACTCGTGGATTTCAACTCCCAGAATTCCTGACCCAGCCATGCTGGCTCAGGAATTCTGGAAGTTGAAGTCCACGAGTCATAAAAGAGCCAAGGTTGCCTACCCCTGGATAGGGTTCCCTGCCTGAGCCGGGGGTTGGACTAGAAGACCTCCAAGGTCCCTTCCACCTCTTGAACCAACCCCACTTTCTGGCCTTGAAGGACGCCTATAGCACTAAAAAAAAAAAAAGGGGCTCGCGTCAAACTACCTCCATCCCCATCCCCTTAAGCTGCAAGGTGAATGCTAGCCAATACTGAAGTTTGGCTTTCAACTGCTTAAGGCCTTGAAGGAACCCTGCCAACCACATCTTAGGCCAGCACGTCGGGCAGCTTTTAACCGTTTGCTACCGATCGCCCTCCGGGCAGTTCTTTCGAAATCCCCTAGGACAGGGGTAGGCAACCTTGGCTCTTTTATGACTCGTGGACTTCAACTCCCAGAATTCCTGAGCCAGCACAGCTGGCTCAGGAATTCTGGGAATTGAAGTCCACGAGTCATAAAAGAGCCAAGGTTGCCTACCCCTGCCCTAGGATCTTCTCAGACTCCAAAACTGGTTCAGCTCGAGACGGGCTCTTAACTCCCCGAAATGGAGAGACAGACTCCCGTACATACACACGCGCCAGAAGCTACTTAATTCTCTCCACGCGGAGCCCCGAGTGCCCAATTCAGGGGAAAGCGACGGACGCCACCGCTGGGAAGGCCCGGGCTGGACGGAGGAGCCGTCCACGTTGAGAGCGACTGAAAACTCCTCCTCTTCGCCCTTCTTAACCCTTCCTTCACTTCGAGGACGGAGACACGCAGGAACGGGGCTCACGGCACCAAACCTGGGGGGAAAGGTGGTGGTGGGGGGGGGAGGGAGAATATTTACTTGGCCCCACCCGCTTCTCCCTTGGTCCGTGTAGGATTTCTGCTCCAGTGCTGAATTCCACTATTTGGGGGGGGGACCACAATATTGAAATAGCTTCAGAGATCATATTTAATACAGTCTCATACCTTTAACGGACTGCCTCTGTCGACTTTAACGAAAGGTAGCGAGCTATCCGAAGGGGTAATTGTCCCCATTTTCACCCCATTCCCATTCCCGCCGGAATTCCCAACCCTCCTCCCCTCCGCTTCCCGCCACCCTCGAAGAACCCTAACTTGAGCCCTTGGTGTTGCTGCTATACCTCAACATCCCCAACATCCAGGATCTGCTGGAAGCCCAATCGCGCGATCCCAATAAAGGAAATGGGAATATGTCAGTTATAAGGCCGCCGTTTAAAAAGAAAAAGAAAAAGAAAGAAAGAAAACGGACCTTCTGCCTTTGGTGTGCGCTGCTGAAGCTGCCTGAAGCTAGGCAGGGACTAAAAAATATTGGTGGGTGGATGGTTGAGAAGCAGCCTAAAGGCGGAGAGCTCTACTGTAGGCATACTTGGAAATAAAGCCCGGAAAAACGTGGAGGGAGCGGGGAGGGGGGACTTCTGAGGAACTTCGCGCTCGGACGATACATTGGGTGCAAGCGGAGCGCTAAAACTGCGCCATTTGACTAGAATAGAATAGAATAGAATAGAATAGAATAGAATAGAATAGAATAGAAATGGGAATGGGAATGGGAATGGGAATGGGAATGGGAATGGGAATAGGAATAGGAATAGGAATGGGAATAGAATAGGTTATTGGCCAAGTGTGATTGGACGGACACACAAGGAATTTGTCTCCGGTGCATAAGGTCTCAGTGTAGCTCATACAAGAACAAAGTGATAGGTCACAGATCATAAATCATAGTTACGTTCCTCAGCAACCTTGGCTCAAATCGGGCGCTCTGAGAATGGAGTCCAGTCATGAGTGTATGTTCCTTCTTCCCCCCACTGATCCCCCCCCTTTGCCTTAAAAAGCCCCGACTTCTGAAATCGGCTCTTTGAATCGAGGCTTCAGTGCAAACCGCACGAGTGGTTGAAGCCACCCCGAAGGTCTGCGGTTTGTCCCGGAGGAAAACGTCTCTCCGGAGGCATTGAGGAAGGAAACGATCCCGAACGGAAGGGAGCGACAGGAGAACCCACCCCAGGGATCCTTTTTAACCCCTCTCTCCCGGCGTGCGTGGGCGCCTGTTTAGACGCGTGGAAAATACTTCTTTTATTCCCGCTCTCTCGCCTTTCCCACGGAATCCTTCCCTATATTCCTCGGTTCTCCCCACGACCACGTCAGCTACAGGCTCTAGAAAGGCGGCTGGTGAGGATGCCGCTCTTAGACGGGGATGCCTGCAAACTCCGGCCTGCCGGAGTCCCGCCGATCCCTGGCGGAGACGCGCGCAGACAGCTGCAAGCGGGTTGAGAGAGAGAGAGAGAGAGAGAGAGAATGAGAGAGAGAGTGTGTGTGTGAGAGAGAGTGTGTGTGTGTGAGAGAGAGAGAGAGTGAGTGAGTGTGTGTGTGTGTGTGTGTGTGAGTGAGAGAGAGAGAGAGAGAGTGAGAG
>NW_015405970.1:0-2575 GCF_001527695.2 Protobothrops mucrosquamatus
CTCTGCTGGGTGACAGCTTGGGCTCTCTCCAAGGTGCTGGATCCATCAGCCATCTGCCTCCTTTGTTGCCTGCACACTCCCTGTGGGTTTGTCAATTGTTTCTGAGACTTGTCGCTTCCTGTTCTCAATATACACAAACAGGCAGAGCAAGACCCCAAAATATGCACAGGTCTAAAATACTTTTCAAGCTAAAACGATCCGAAATACACATTGACTTAGACCTTGACCAGATACTTAAGAAACTATGAAGATGAACGCATCCCCATTCTTTAATATTTCCTTTTTTAAGATACAATGTGCAAGTACAAGAATTTGTCCACTCCCTTTCTCCCTCCCATTTTTGCCATCTTTACAATGGCAAAGTGGGTCAGGACTGCAAAATTCTATTTATTGCATAAAAGCAACCTTTTCCTTATCTGGTATTAAAAACTCTGTGGAAACATATGCATTTCTTCACAAATAATTATTAGTCCAGAAAAAAAAAGTATCACATTTCTCTTGCTTGCATTTAAGCGAATTAAAAAGCCTCCAGGAATATTTCCAGCAGGAATCAGGTGCCTTGCTTCTCTCTTCTGAGTGAAAAGCCAACTGGCAGGAGATTCAAAGCCATTATTAAAAATAATTCTTGCTATTGGTTAGTACCATGTTACTAGGCATCAATGTTACCCAGCCACTCTAATTACTCTACTTGTTATTTATTTAATCCTCTGAAATGTGAACCTGATTGAAAGATTTGAGACAAATCAATCTAGAGCTCAGAGGGGCATAGAAATTGTTTAGACAGACACCAAGGGTTGAAGCTTAAATATAGGCAGCTTAGACAAGAAATGCAGACCAGAGAATGGATAATATGTCACAAATAATCATTATTTTTTTTCCTTTTTAATTATCTGTCTAGCCTTTTTTTACATACTACCTCCCATAGAATTTCTGTTTTGTTTATACACAGATGGAGGAGGAAACTAAATAAATTAATACCATATTAATCCCCTATTCCTATAGGGGATCCACTCTTGATGGTGCAATATTTGACCATCACCCTGGTCACCACCATGATCAACACATTCAGTCATTCAATTCACTCACCATACACGTTAGAGATTTTAAAAAATGGTAGAATGTAGGGCTTGGAAGGGATCTTGAGGTAATCTTATCTAATCCCCAATGGATTCCTGCCCAGTGAAGGAATCCAACACTACTGCATCCCTGAAAAATGGTTTATGCAACCTGTTTAATACTTCCAACAAACGTTGAGTCATCACCTCCAATGACAGTCTGAAGACACTTACCATTGGGTATTTTTTTCCTGATGTGAATTTAAATCTACAGTACTCCTTTATACTTTAAACCTTTTGTTTCTTTTCCTGCCTTCCAGAACAACTCTAAACAATCCCGCCCTATTTTCTACAATCACGACAGTCCTTCAGGTGTTTGATGATACAATAGCTATCATCTTCTCTTCATTGAATAGCCTTCAGCCATCCCTCATAGATGCATATTTTCCAGGCCTGTTTTCATCTTGCTTGCTGTCTGGACATATTCAAGCACAAACATGTCCTTTTGAAAAGGTGGTACCCAGAATGGATGCAATAATCTAGGGGTGATTTGACCCATGCAAAATGGAGAATAGTTATGATTTCTCTGGATCCTGACACTATATTTCTCTTATGCAACCCAGAATTGCATTTCCTCTTTCTGCTGCTGCATGACGCCAGTGGCTTAGATTCACTCCACACTCAGATTCTCTTTTGTGGGTGTTGTTGCCCAATAGAGTGTCCCACCTCCTATTTTTATGATTTCGATTTTTCTTACCCAAAATAAGGGATGCATCTTGTTGGTCTCTCCCTGTTGATTCTTTCGTCAGGACAAGGAACTCCTCGATACTGTCTTCTAAGGTGTTTGCTCTCACCTATTTTTGCATTATCCCAAATCTGGTCATCATATTTTCTAAACCCTTATCCAAGTAATGTATAAATATATTGAATAACACAGGGCCTAGAATGGAATCCTATGATGTGCCACTTGGTGCTTCATTCTGATTAGATGTGGGGCCACTGCTGGTCTTTCATTTCAATACAATTGTTCAAGTTAGCTTTGTGTGAGTAAAAATTCTGTCAGTCAAAAAGGAGTGAGCCATCTTATTCATGAATAGATTTTTTTCTAAAATTAGATGAAATATGCTTTTTAAACCAAAATTAAAACAATATAACATTATGCAGCTCTTGAATGGCACAGAGTTCTAACATAAAGGAAGGATATTTTCATCAGTAAAAGGAGCAGTCCAACAGGTTACACAAAACTCTTCAACGGGCACAAGAAACAAGCAAGTTGCGGTGCATTTTCTGTAAAGCTTTATTTATTTTATTTATTTATTTATTTATTTATAGTTAAATTTATACCCCGCCCTTCTCCCGGAGGACTCAGGGCGGCTTACAGCCAGTTTAAAACAATCCCACATAAATACCCAATACAAATCTAAAATAATTAAAAATAAATATTTGAATTGGCCGCTCTATTAAAATTTTGTTAAAACCAATTAAAATACCCCCTAGGCCAGTCCTGCCTGCTGAAACAG
>NW_015405971.1:0-2575 GCF_001527695.2 Protobothrops mucrosquamatus
GGAGGAGGAGGAGGAGGAGGACTGTGGGGTCCTTGGTGCTCTCTGAGCTTGGTGGTTTTTTTGCAGACGCTTCATAACCCAATTAGATAACATCATTGGTGCTGGAAGGAAGTGTGGTATGTGGAGAGGAAGAGGAGGAGGAGGAGGAGGAGGGGAGGAGGAGAGAAGGGGAGAAAGAGTGTTGTGGGGTTCTTGATGCTCTCTGAGCTTGGTGGTTTTCTTGCAGACGTTTCATGACCCAACTAGGCAACATCATCAGTGCTAGGAGGGAGTGTGGGAGGAGGAGGAGGAGGAGGTCGAGGTCTTTGGGGTCCCTGGTGCTCTCTGAGCTTGGTGGTTTCCTTGCCGTTTCATGACCCAACTGGATAACATCGTTGTGATATGCAGGTTCTGAGGTTTTGCTCGGTAAAGAAATACAGGAAGCCAGAAGTTGCCTTCGAGCTTTACCTTTTTAATTCAGCTGACTAGAGGCGGGCTCCTCTACATGAGAGGGGCAACGAATGACAAGAAATCCTTGTATTTATTCTTTCTGATTGCACAAGCGACCCATCCAGCCAAGCTGACACACACATAAGATAAAGATTGCACCCAGTCAGTCTGGCCCCCTGTAGATAAGAAGGGAGAAAGCAGAAGTAGCTAAACATGTTCCCCTTCGGGTGTCTCCCTAAAAGATATCGTTATGTTCTCGGGTGGGTTTAGGACACTTCGGTGTTGTCCTTGCTGTCCTTTCATGGCCCTGCATTCATAGGCCTACAAGTGACCAGAGACAGAGGGGCCATCTGTATATTGATACTGTCCCCCTAAGTCCTGGTCAGCAATTGGTGCTAGAAGGGAGTGTAGTATGTGGAGAGGAAGAGGAGGAAAAGGAAGCGGAAAAGGAGAAGTGGAGGAGGAGGAGGAGGAGGAGGAGGACCGTGGGGTCCTGGGTACTCTCTGAGCTTGGTTGTTTTCTTGCAGACATTTCATGACCCAACTAGGGAACCTCATCAGTGCTAGAAGGGAGGGAGGAGCAGAGAAGATAGAGGAGGAGGAGGAGGAGGACTGTGGGGTCCTTGATGCCTTCTAAGCATGGTTGTTTTCTTGCAGACATTTCATGACCCAACTAGGGAACCTCATCAGTGCTAGAAGTGGGAGGAGGAGGAGGAGGAAGGGGAGGAGGAAGAGAAAAGGGGAAGGAGGACAATGGGGTCCTTGGTGCTGTCTCAGCTTGGTTGTTTTTGTGCAGATGTTTCCTACCCAGCTAGATAACATCAGGTCAGCCCTGATGAGGTTCCCTAGTTCGGCTAGTGTGAAATTAACGAAGCTCAGAGACTACCAAGGATCCCTCAATGCTTGAATTGTCCCTTAAAAAATAAAAAGATAAGCCTTAAAGGGCTTATCTCGGTGTAAGACGACGCCTCAGCCTCTTCCTGTTTGCACATTCAATTTAGATTTTGGGGTGGATCCAGCGGTGGGATTCAGTCGGTTCGCACTCCTTCGGCAGAACCGGTAGCTAATTTTTTCTTGCCCAGGCCCAGAATGGACTTCCAGAAGTGGCATCCACACAGAGAACTGGTTGTTCACCTATTTGAATCCCACCACTGTATAGATAGATGATAGGTAGGCAGGTAGATAGGTAGGTGGATAGGTAGATAGATAGGTAGGTAGGTGGATAGGTAGATAGATAAGTAGATAGGTAGGTGGGTAGGTAGGTAGATGATAGGTAGGTAGATGACAGGTAGGTAGGTAGATAGATAAATGATAGGTAGGTAGGTAGGTAGGTAGATAAGTAGATAGGTAGGTAGGTAGGTGGGTAGGTAGGTAGGTAGTAGGTAGATGATAGGTAGGTAGTTAGTTAGTTAGATAGATAGATAGATAGTAGGTAGGTAGGTAGATAAATGATAGGTAGGTAAGTAGGTAAGGTAGATAAGTAGATAGGTATGTGGGTAGGTAGGTAGATAGATAGATAGGTGGGTAGGTAGATAGATAGATAGATAGGTAGGTAGATAGATAGTAGGTAGATAGGTAGGTAGGTAGATAGATAGATAGGTAGGTAGATAGATGGTAGGTAGGTAGGTAGATAAATGATAGGTGGGTAGGTAGATAGGTAGGTAGGTAGATAGGTAGGTAGGTAGATAATAGGTAGATAGATAGGTAGGTAGGTAGGTAGGTAGATGATAGGTAGGTAGGTAGATAGATAGGTAGATAAGTAGATAGATAGGTGGGTAGGTAGATAGGTAGGTAGGTAGATAGATAGGTAGATAGGTAGGTAGGTAGGTAGATAATAGGTAGGTAGGTAGGTAGATAGATAGGTAGGTAGGTAGATAAATGATAGGTAGGTAGGTAGATAGGTAGGTAGGTAGGTAGGTAGATAAGTAGATAAATAGATAGGTAGGTAGGTTGATAAGTAGATAGGTAGATAGGTAGATAATAGGTAGGTAGATAGGTAGGTAGGTAGGTAGGTAGATAAATATATAGTTAGGTAGGTAGGTAGATGATAGGTAGGTAGGTAGGTAGGTAGATAAGTAGATAAATAGATAGGTAGGTAGGTAGGTAGATAAGTAGATAGGTAGATAGGTAGATAATAGGTAGGTAG
>NW_015405972.1:0-2575 GCF_001527695.2 Protobothrops mucrosquamatus
GGACGGCCTGAAAATGAAATTTCAACCTGCCTCACCTGTTGAACTGTTTCCATCTAAGTAGGAGAAGAACCTCAATGGATTGGAGTACCGTGGAAATCGTGTTCCTAGAACCTGGACTATGTATTGCAATATTTTTCTTCTGCTACTGTTGTTTCCCTCGTACCTTCTTTGGTAGAAGGAAGGACCATAGGCCCAATACCTTAAGGAATAAATGGGAGTTGTGTTTATCACAAGACTACATATTCCACTTGCAAAGGGGCAACAGGGTCACTTGTTATGCTCCTGTCAATACAGTGCAGCTTTACCCACAACTTTAAATCTGAACATATGGAAGAACATACAGACATTACCTTTTGGGGAAGAATAACACGAGATTTATGGACAAGTGCCAGAATCTTTTTTGATGCATGTAAAGCTATTGCCTATGATCAAGCTAAATGGACTAAGTATGGAGACAGGCCTACACATTAAATGCCAAATATGTTTGCACATCCTACCTAACCTGACACATTCGAAGGATTCCTGCAACCTGGTGTGCTTCACGATAACCAGACCAACGGATTTTTCAGCATCATTTGAACTCGCTATCAATTGACCCAGATACAAATATGGGTTCAAGTTGATTTTCATGAACTGGAAACCACAACTGAGATTCCCTCAGTATCAAAGACTCTTTTTTTTTTATTATTATTATTATTATTATTATTATTATTATTATTATTATTATTATTATTATTATTATTATTAATTATTATTATTATTATTATTATTATTATTATTATTATTATTATTATTATTATTATTATTATTATTATTATTATTATTATTATTATTATTATTATTGATCCGGCCCTAAAGAATTGTTTCATTTTTAAATGTGAAGCTTGAGAGAACATCACTTCTTATTTTAATTTGACTTGGAAAGGACCGTCCAACCAAATGGGCCCTCTATTTTGTCATTGTGACCCTAAATTGTATTATTAGACCCCAGTCTGACATTACACATAAGGAATATGTCAAAGAAGTCACTGACAGTATGCGAGAGTTGGCTCATGTCCCTGTCCAGACATGGACAGGAGCACTGGATGTTGGAGGATGGTTTTGGGGAATGTTTGATACTTGGAAATGGATATTGTTCATTGTGGTTTTGACCTTAGGAGGGTTGTTGTGTTTATCATGCCTTATCCCGCTTATTTAGAGAATTGTTAGATCTACTATATCCGGACCAACTTTTATTGCCACTCCTATCTATAACGATAGACCAGCTAAAGCAATGATTTTGCAACCTTTCCCTTCTAACTATATTCCCCTCTTTAAGAGTCCCTAAGCCTATTCGGCTTTTATATTAAAAAAGGAGGAGTGAAGGGATTTTATTGTGCTTATGATTTTAGTATGTTTAAGTTTGACATTAGCGTTTATTTTATATATAGTAACCATTTTATATTGATACTTATAGTGTTATCATGTAATCATTGTTTTGTTATTTTGTAATCATTATTTTGTAGTTAATTGCTTGATCAGATGCTTTATATGTATATATATTGGGAAAGTAAGGGCTTCATGCTTTAGGTATAAGTGATTGCTTATATGTGTCAGAAGTAAGTCTTCATCCTGGTTCATCCAAGCCAGGGATAAATAAGCAACATGGCGACTGCTTTGGGAAGAAGGTTACAGTTTATTGAAGAAGCAGAAAGATGGTCCTTGCAAGAAAGAGCAGAGGAGAAGAAAGAGAAGTTGAGCACATGGGCAGTAGGTTTTTATACCCCCTCTAGCCTTTTGTTTGGAATAGTTTCCTGTTCCTGTGTCATGAACTTTGAGGCTATTTCTGAGTGTTTTTCTAGGCCTTGATATCTGTGGTTTAATCCTATTATCATATCCTGCTTCCCAGGTGATGGGGCTAATGACTCCTAGAGTTTGGATGGGGCATGCAGATTTTCTCTTTGTCTTCTTGATTGCTCTGGCTTCAACTTTCTTTTTTTTATATATAAAATTTTTTATTATTTTGAATTAAACAACAAATACAAATGATGCATCTACAAACACCACAAACAAACAAAAAAAATTTTTTACTCAAAATATTTCCGAATACTCCCGGCAGTCCCTGCCTTGCCTCCACTCTTATCCACTTTCCCTCTCTTTCCTCCGCCTGACCCCACAACCTCTCCTCTTTCCTCCTACCATTCTACATCCCTTTCGCCTTCTAACCACCAGGTCGAGTGCAATTTGGGTAACCTGCCGGGAATATCCTCTATTACAATTCCATTATATACTTATAATTATGTACTACATCAATTTATAATTTCCCCTTAAACCCCTCCCCTCCCCGACTTCCCAGAACTAAAACAGGATTCAACACCTCATAAAGCAATCAGTTTAAAAAAAAAACTTTAACTCAAATAATTAAAAAACAAAAAACAACAATTAAACTCCATTTTAACTCAAAACCAAAATTATCCATCTTCCCCAAATCCAGACATCTAAAAAAAAAAATAAACTCTACCATTTCTCTTATAATCATTCAAATATCTTAATCCCAGTAAATACAAATTTTAAATTCTTTAATAATATAATTGCT
>NW_015405973.1:0-2574 GCF_001527695.2 Protobothrops mucrosquamatus
CAGTGGCAGCACCGCACAAGCCTGAGCGAGAGATGGCTGGAGCTGCAGAGCTGTCAGGGCTCAGCGGAAGCACCAGGATCAGTGCCAGGCTCCAGCTGTAGCTCGGCACTGATCCTGGCGCTTCTGCTGAGCCCTGAAGAAGCACCAATCAGCTGGAAAGCAGCACTGATCCTGGTGCTTCTGCTGAGCCCAGAAGAAGTGCCGATCAGCTGGAATGTTGCAGCATCTCCAGGGTCTTGTGATTTACATTCAGATGCTTGGCAACTGATTCATATTTATGATGGTCCCAGTGTCCCAGGGTCATGTGAAGTGACCAAAACCTGCTGCAACCACCCAGCAGACGGGGGGGGAATAAAAACCAAACACCTCCCCTCCCCACCCCACTCCCACTGCCAATCCTCAACAGAAATGCTCACAACAATGAAAACCTCGGACAGGAGGAAGAGCATGGCCGGGCGGGCAGGCAGGTGTCTTGCTTGGCTGTGCCTTGGGGGGCACTTTTTTCAGTGCCATTGTAACTTAGAACAGTCACTAAGCGAACTGTTGTAAGTCGAGGACTACCTGTACTTTATCACTTTTTTCCTTTTTTTTTTTTGTCATCAAGTTTTTGACACCTTGCTAGGTGACTGGTGGTACTTGGATGTTGCCATATCCTAAAAGTGGTACAATGGGTGAAAAGGTTGAAAAGCCCTGCTCTAGACAGTGAGTTTTTCAAACATTGTTATAGTTTCCCCAACCCAATTTTGCCTTATCTTATGGAATGCATCTTATTTTTACTTAAAAAGAAAAGAGGTTCAGAGAAGGAACAATAAAAAAAGGAAAAGGAAAAAAAAGTAATCTAAGATCTGTGCTTAGTGACCAGCAGGTCTTGTAACCAAGTTCCTTTGGTGTCTCCAGCTGCCCTCTTTGGCATCTGGCATCAAATGATTCTTCATTGAAATAAAAGTGGCTTCCAGCTTTCTTCATTCAAGCAACTGTTCATCAGAGCAGCCTTTTTAAAACCTGTAGAGGCTGCCTGGCACAGAGGCATTTATTGTTCTCAGTATGTTTGTTTGTTTAAAAATTGCAGGTAGCCTTTATTTGACCTGAAAGGAAGACTATTGTTGGGTCCAACTTGGGGTTATATAGGAAAAAAAAATCCCCAAAAATCAAAGCTGAGAAGATGCTCCTTGTTCAATCAATAGTTAATATTGATTGAATATTAATATTGATTTTCAATATTACTTATTATACTTTAAAGACATTTGGATGATGGCCTTTCTGGCCCAGTACTGGGCCATTTGAAGCAAAAAAAAAAAAAGTGGGGGGAGAAACCCTGCTGCAAAAATCAACAAGTGTACTATTCTGACATGTAATTTATGAGAAAAGAAAATTCTTCTGCCATTCCCATAAATCATCATTATCATCATCTTTATCATTAAATAATCAAAAGACGTATCTAGATTGCCATGCACAGTGTATAAAATTAGTAAGTAATCCAAAAATAAATACTTTCACTTCACTTTTCAACTTAAAACTCATTCAGAGTTACCATGAAAAACTTTTGGTTGAAACTGTCCCCTATTAATTAATATTTTTGCCCCTTATGCTGAACTACTCAACATGCCTGTGGATGTGTTGTTTCCCCACTGATATCCAGTGGAAGCATATTTATTGATACACAATAAAGCAATATAGTTGTTTTACATATTTTCCCTCCCCATCAAACAAAATTTGATAAACCTCTTTAATTAATTAATTAAATTTCTCCACCACCCAATTCATCTAAGTGACTCTTAGAAAATGTCGTCTTCTCCAAAACCATCTAAACTTAAAATTACGAGATATAGTTGATACACGTTCTTGATCTTCTGTCAGTTAGACCGAAGAGTAAGAAAAGGGGGGAAGGAAGAGAAATTAAAGAGCAAAAAAAAAGGGGAGGGCAACTAGTCAATTTATCTGACTATTTGCTCTGCAAATAGAGGTTTATTTATGCATTCATTCATTAAATTGGTATGCTGCTCATCTCATTATCCAAAGCAACAGGTTGGCTGGTTTTAACAGCTTCATGTAGAGCACGGACCGACATCATTTTCAATTTTTTAATGAAACAAAAAAAAACGTGGAACAATGTGCAATAATGGCATAGGGTTTCCTGCCTGAGCAGGGGGTTGGGCTAGATGACCTCCAAGGTCCCTTCCAACTTTATTATTATTATTATTATTATTATTATTATTATTATTATTATTATTATTATTATTATTATTATTATTATGGATCATCGCACAGTCAGCCAGATGTTCAGACTGGATTTGGCATTTTGTCTACCTATCGAGTCCTTTCCCAGGATCTGGGATAGGCAGATGTGGATGTTTGATGGTATTACAGATATCGTGGCAGGATGGAAGCAGTTCCTAGTAAGGCCGCCTTTTGCAATTGACTAATAGCGAATTTGTCAATGCCAATGGTGTTCAAGTGGTGCTCCAGTTGTTTTGGAATTGCACCTAAGGCGCCTATTACTATTGGTACTACTTTTGCTTGCTTTTGCCACAGTCTTTCTATTTCTATTTGTAGGTCTCTGTATTTTGTTATCTT
>NW_015405974.1:0-2574 GCF_001527695.2 Protobothrops mucrosquamatus
TTTGTCCTTCTGAAAACCTACACAGATCTGAAATGAAAAGAGCAATTTCTACTTTCAAAATGAGACTGACACATGGTCTCAAAGATAATACAAGGAAACAAATCTTCTCTCTTTCCTTTTTCATACAGTAGGAACTGAAATAAGCACAGGGGTGAATGTTAATGTCTTCCATTTGATGCCTCATAGGACTTTTGTTCTTCATTCAGAATACATTTTTAAATAAACATCTTTTATTTCTGGGATTATTGTGATATCTGATTGGTTTGAAGGACTATGGATCTACAGTAAAGAATAAAATTAACCTTGAAATCTGAATGATAAAACATAACACATGTGAAATGCAACCTGAGTAATAAGAAAGTTGATGAAATAATTAAACTTATATCCTTCTAAATTGATGTTTTATAAAGACCATAATAACCTGAACTTCTTCTAAAAAGTGCACAAAGACCATATTACTAGTGTGACTTACTGACTCTAAATATTTTAAGTATATAAAATACTAAATTCCTATATTATCTCAGCTAAAGTGCAATAATTGATGCAGTATGATGGAGAATATAATGTTGGTTCCTTGTGAAGATTTAAAATGTATTCCCTATTGAACCTAACTGTCAGAGACCATTCAGTTTATAAAATATCAAAAGAGGATTCTCTCATAAGGTATATAACCAGTAAAGACTCAATATTATTGTCTTGACATATGATGAGAATGTGACAGCCAATGGATACTTTGCTTCACTATTTTGTTAATCTTGTTTTTTTGGATAGCATTTGTTTTTAAGTTCTTGAAGCAAAAATGCATTTCACTGGCTTTTTCATTGCACTACAGAGAGAGTATATCTATTATGCTGTATATCCTGCATATAGTAGCTATGCTATAATAAGATAGTCTCTGCTAAATTACTCTGTTGAAATAACCAGATTCTTGCCATCTTAAAATCATTATTACCTACATTTAGCATCTGTGCAGCACACACTCCATCTGGCACTGCAAGTAATTGGGTATGATTAAAGGCTCAAATAATATTTTGGCCAATGACTCATAAATTTAACCCTTGGATTGCTAAATAAAACCAGATTCAGTAATTGGTTTTTTTGTTTTGCAGAGTATTTTGCAGAATATTCAGCTTCTAATTTGAGCATCTACCTGTGAAAATTTGGGGTCCTCACCTGAAACCTAGATGACATTCCTCCCACTTTCTCAGGCACAGTTAATATATAATCAAGGTACTGCGTTAACTCAAATTAATCAGGCACAACACTATTAACACGAGATATTTGAAATTAGCCTGATGCAAGAATTCATCTAATTTACATGAAGGTAAAATATTATGGGGAGGAGGCCAAGCATCCCAATAGTTTTGTTCTTCCTTTGTTGATGTAGGTATCAATCAAAACTCATATTACAGATTCACATTTAAAGAAATAAATGAAACTGAAACAAACCCTTCATTTAGCAGTAAGGAATGTAAATTACATGCTCATAAAAGATCAGCTAATCTATTTGAAAATGGTTGGAAAGTAGAAAGCTCTAGGGCAGGGGTGTCAAACTGCTGGCCTGTGGGCCAGATGTGTCATGCCGAAACCACGCCCACCCCATTGCCGGCAATGGAAAGAAAGTCACGATACATAGCAACACGTCATGTGACGTTGCGAGTTTGACACCCCTGCTCTAGGGGGTCAACTTCCAAAGCACCAGAAGGCAAGACAAGAAGCAATGGATGGAAACTAACTAAGGAGAGAAGCAACCTAGAACTAAGGAGAAACTTTTTGGCAGTGAGAACAATTAACCAGTGGAACAGCTTGTCTTCAAAAGTTGTGCACACTCAACCACTGAAGGCTTTTAAGAGGAGACTGGACAGCCATTTGTCTGAAATGGTACAGGGTCTCCTGCTTGAGCAGGGGGTTGGACTAGAAGACCTCCAATGTCCCTTCCAATTCTGATGTTCTATGTTCTAAATCTCAAATGTTTGTTCTGGAATTCATATAAAAACAAATTCAAAGTTTATACGGATATTTCAAAACAGCTATATGCTATCCACAATGCTAAAATCCGTTAACATTGATTTGGATGATATTTTCCATCATTAAATATAAGATAGCATTAGAAAAAATATACAAGAAATTGGAAGTCTGGATGGAACTGAACTCCTCAAGAAAAGGAATGTTTCAGAAAATTCCATAACTACATTTTCCTTGGAAGGATACATTATCAATACCTACATCTTTTTCAGGCATACATATAGGAGAAGTGTTGCTTTATTGGAACTTGACATACCTTAACTTCCAATAGCTTTTTCTTTAAAAGAAGAATAAATAGTGAAAGAAAAAGAAATAAGGTAGATTTGGCAGGCAGAATGGATTAGCAATCCATGAAAGAATTACTAGAGAGAGAATTAAATAAACCTGGATTTCTCTATCAATTTACAAAAGCAAACTATTCAATTCTAAATGTAACTGCGAAAGTGTGAAAAGTTATTTACAGGTCTGCAGCCATTTCTGATTCTATCCATTTATTTTCTCCTCTCTGTTGTCATTACTCACTTCTCATGAATCTCCCTGGACTGTTTC
>NW_015405975.1:0-2574 GCF_001527695.2 Protobothrops mucrosquamatus
AAAAAATCAAAAGATCAATACTCTTTTTTAAAATCCCATTTTAGCTTCTGTAAAGTCACAGGAAATACCATGGCAAATATGATTCTGATCTTTGTAGGTATAGATGCATCACAGCATTTAAATATCTTTTCCAAAGCCTTCACCTATACTATTCTGTAGCATATTTGGAACATAGAGCTTAGAATATCCAAAAGAGACCTTGAAGGTCATCTAATTCAATGCCCTGCACAAGCAAGTGAGTTTATACCATTTCAGACAAATGGCTGTCCAGCCTCTGCTTGAAAGCCTCCAATGATACGGTACCTACAACTTCTGAAGGCAAGCCATTCCACTGTTGATTGTCTTCACTGTTAGGGAAATCTCTCCTTAGTTCTAGATTGCTTCTCTTTGATTAGGTTCCATCCATTGATTTTTTTTTTTTTGCCTTCTGGTGCTTTGGAAAATAGTTTGCCCCTCTCATCTTTGTGGTAGCCCCTCAATTATTGGAACATTGCTATCATATCTCCACTAGTGCTTCTTTTCACTAGACTAGACATACCCAATTCCTGCAACAGTTCTTCATATGTTTTAGCCTCCAGTCCCCTAATCATCTGTGTTACTCTTTTCTGTACTCTTTCTAGAGTCTCAGTTTCTTGACTTTAGTGTTTAAATAACTTTTCAGTATATTTTAAAAGGCAGACGCTATCTATTTCAATTCATTTCAATTAAGCAGTCAAGAAAATCTGACTTTCCCCCCTGCCACTACAGAACATCTGGAATTTCCATAAATGATACCCTTGAAACCCTAAAATAAAGACAGCAAGATGGAAAGATGGTGAAAAGATAGATAAAGAGATTTAAAAAAACCAATGGAGCAGAACAGTATGAGCTCCGGGGGGTGGGGGGTGAATTCACCATTCTTATTATAATAACCACACACAAGATAAAACATAAAACATATTTTACTTTATTTTTTTTTTCAAATATCCCTATCCTCTCTTGTTTCTTCTTTTTTCCTTTGGAGGGTCTGTGTGTGTCAATAGTTTTCTATTTAACTTTCACTTTTATCTAGTTTCCAAAGGATTTTCAAACCAAGACCTGCTAATCTGTACCTAATAGTTGATGTTTGACCATTTCATCAAACATTTTGCAGGGAAATGGATTCCTAATCCATTGATTAAAATTAAACCTTTGTCCTGATTTCTAGAATTAGACAAGTGTTGTAGTTTCAAACTTCCCAATTCTATTTCTCCACTATTTTCAAAACAGGTTCAGCATTAGTCACTTATTCTCTCACTCCAAAGAAATAAAGTTGTTAATCAGACACATACAGAAAAAATTGCCAGGTTGCCAATGGTTCAATGGCAATTATATCCTTATGAATGACTATAATCACTCTACTATTCTAGGAGGCCAAACTATCCAATGTTCTGTACAAAAGGGAATAGGAATTTAGAAACAATAAATATTTCAAGAGCCACATGGAGGAAGGGAGTGGTAATGCTCTCTCTGTGAGATTCAAAGTTCTCTTCTTTCTTTTTGATCTGCCAGAAGATAGACTCCATACACAGAGAGTCATAAAATTGATCCTCCTGGTGTTCCTGATGCACAAAGCAGTTACTCTGAGGTTCCCTGCAAGTAATGCTTTCCCTGTTCCACATGACTGGTATCAACCTGGTGATCTCGTCATCGGTGGGATGATGTCTCACATGATTTACCATTTCTATCAAACTCTATTCAAGCAACATCCTTTTCTCAATCTTTATGATTCACCAATGTAAAGATTTTCCTTTGAATTAACTGACCTTATGCATATGCCAAAGAATCGTTTGTATAACTAATAGCTTTTTGTATAGAAAATGTAGAGTTTTTCATATAACTTGATGAATTTTTGTGTTTTGAAAGTTTTCTAGTGGTGACAGAAGAGGGAATTTTCTTGGTGTTTGTTTCATTAACAGCGTTCTCGTAAAAAAATCCCATTTGATTGCATGGAGGTAATCACAAAGCAGAATGCTAAAAAAAAAAAAGAAATCAGTATTGCCACACTTCACAAAACAAAAATAAAGGTGCTTTTCCAAAAGGCAACTGGACTTCTTTGGGTTTTTTCTTTGAAAACATTTCAGTAAAGTTCCTAGAAAACTAAGCCAACAGAGATACTGAACATCGTAGTTAACACTTTAGACATTAGTATGCCTTATGATGAATCAAAATAGAAAAATATTAAAGGAAATAAGTTGTATGCAAAATATATTTGGACTGATTATAAAATTATTTAATGCTTTAATCAGAAACAGGTTTTCTGGTAGTCAGTTACAACCAATGACCATCCTAAAATAATTTGCAAAATTATAAATTATTATTGTTATTATTTTGAAATGGTGTGCTCAATCTCTTTGCAGTGTAATAACCAAATTCTACCAACACATCCTTGCCTTGGCCTTTGCTGTGAAGAAAATCAATGAGGACTCCCAGATCTTACCTAATATCACTCTTGGATTCCACATTTATGACAGTTACTACAATTCAAGGATGACCTATCGTACCACTCTGGACCTCCTTTTCAAATCCAAAGAATTTGTCCCTAACTACAAATGT
>NW_015405976.1:0-2574 GCF_001527695.2 Protobothrops mucrosquamatus
CTTTTTAATGAACATTTGTAGAACTGGATCATATGAATGAGGATTACACTATATGTTTCTCCTCCAGCTTTATCCATTGATGTTGTTATGTCCTGGGCCAGCAGGCACAGGCTGCAGCGATTGGCCCGGGCAGACCATGTGGATGCCCGGGACAAGAAAGGCTGCTCCCAGCCTTGCAATGATTGGCCAGCAAGGCATTATGCAGGGGGGCTATAAAAGGGGGCCACACCATTTTAAAACCTGTTCTGTTGGTGTTGCAATAAAGGAGAGCTAATGGAACTCGTTGCTTCGTCTCAATGCCTCTTTTCCTGAAACAGAACATTGGCGACGAAGGTGGGATGCCTGCAAGGCAAACAGATTAAGAAGCCAAGCTGACTCACCACAGGGGGGCTTGCAGCTCAGAGAAGTGTGGCTCCTGGAGACTCAGGTGAGCTCAGAAAAGGGGGGCTCTTCTCAATCCTTGCAGCAGAAGGCGTGGACGAAGTTCCTGGGCTGAAACGATGGCAAAGATAGGCCGGCTTGCAGAATTTGACACAGCTCACCCAGAATACTGGAGCTCGTACGTGGCCCGGGTAGAGAACTACCTCCGGGTGAATCAAATTCGAGAAGATGGTCTCAAAGCTGCCATGCTACTGTGTGTGTGCGGGCAAGCGACCTTCGAGATTGTGGAGAATCTGGTCGCCCCAGCACCACTGGAATCAATCACCTACACAGACTTGACGAGGATGCTTTGAGAGCATTTTGAACCCAAGCTCTCAGTGATTGCCTGGCGACACGCGTTCGAGCAGAGGGACCAGAGGCCTGGTGAGTCTGCAGCAGAGTTTGTTGCGGCCTTGCGACAAGCAGCTAGGCCCTGTCAGTTCAAAGACTTGGAAGAGAGACTGAGGGACCGGCTGGTCTGTGGCCTGCGAAGCTGGGAGTTGCAGCAGAAGCTCTTCGCAAAGGAAGGCCTCACGTTCCAAGATGCCCTGAGGGAAGTTTCAGCCAACGAAGCAGCAGGAGGAGCTGTGAAGGTCTTGTGGCTCTCCAAGCCCCCTCAAGTTTCAGCCACCGTCCATCAAGAGGTTGCTCATGAAGAATCCGAACAGGATCCAGAATTGGAAGTGGACCGGCTGCATCAGACTCCAGAGAGAAGGCCTCATGGAAGGAAGGCCCAGCCAGCATCATCCCCTCGGTGCATCGGGTGTGGAGGCCGCCATCGCTGCACAGACTGCCGTTTTCGCTCCGCCATCTGCAGGACCTGTGGTAGGCAAGGCCACATTGCTTCCGTCTGTTTGGGTCACCAGAAGGAACGTTACCCAGAAGAATTGCCTCAGAAAGGTACCAGGTTCCTCAGCCAGAAAAGGGTGGGCTTCTGCGCATCACGTAGGAGTGTTTTTAGAACGGGGGTCCACAGGCCACTTAGGAAGAAGCTTCACATCGACATGAAGTTGCAAGGGGTCCCCTTGTCGATGGAGCTGGACACTGGGTCTGCTCTATCAATCATCTCCCTATACACCTTTAACAAGGTCTGTAGCAGAAGCGGCCTACGGGTGAAACTCAGGCCGTCAAACCTCATCCTCACAGATTTCCAAAATTCCAGAGTCAATGTGAGTGGGGAGGCCACACTCAAGGTGCAGCATAGGAATTTTGAGGGGCTACTGGATGTAGTTGTGGTTGGGGGAGATCGCACGAGTCTCATTGGACTCGACTGGTTTGAGGCCCTGGGGATTCAGGTGACTGGAATAAACAGCGTGCAAACAACAGGCCTGACGGGTCTGCAAGGAGTTTGCAGATGTGTTTAGTCCAGAACTTGGCTCCTACAAAGGCCCTCTTATTTCTCTGAGGCTAGACCCAGCCATAGCCCCCATTAGAATCAAGCCATGCAGGGTGCCCTTTGCTTTAAAGGGTAAAATAGATGCAGAGCTGGATAAACTGATTCAGCAGGGTATCTTAGAGCCTGTGGACAGTAGTCCATGGGAAACGCCCATAGTTACGCCACGGAAGGCCAATGGGGAAGTCCAAATCTGTGCGGACTACAAGTGCACGCTTAACAAAGCGCTGCAGCAGCATTTGTACCCAGTACCAGTGGTCAGTCACATTCTAGCCTCCCTCAAGGGAGGCCAGATCTTTGCTAAGCTTGACCTGGCTAAGGCCTATCAACAATTTCCAGTTGATGAGGAAACAGCTGAGGCCCAAACTATAGTGACTCACAGGGGGGCATTCAAGGTAAAAAGATTGCAATTTGGAGTAAACATGGCCCCTGGCATCTTCCAGAGTGTAATGGAGCGAACGCTCCGAAATATCCCTGGCATTTGCCCGTACTTTGACAATGTCCTCATCGCTGGGGACTCAGCTGACAATTTAGCCAAAAGGCTGAGAGCCGTTTTGCTACATTTCCGCCAAGCGGGGCTGAAGCTTAAGCAAGACAAGTGCAAGATCGGGGTTACCTCCATGGAGTTTCTAGGATTCCGCATTGATGCTCAGGGCATCCACCCTGCTGAATCCAAGCTGCAAGCAATTCAGCAGGCCCCAAGTCCCAAATCCAAGGGCGAACTTCAGGCCTTTCTGGGACTGCTAAATTTTTACCACTCA
>NW_015405977.1:0-2574 GCF_001527695.2 Protobothrops mucrosquamatus
AATCGCATTCCAAGTATATTATAATTTTTTTCTAAGTATTAAAATTAATTGTAATGGCTTATCTCCATACTCTCTGGCAGAACTCTGTAAAATAAGTACCAGTGACAAAGGAGGACAATTCAGAGATCAAGAGGGAATAAATTGGCACATGGACCTTATATAGCAGGGGTCTCCAACCTTGGCAACTTTAAGACTTGTGGACTTCAACTCCCAGAATTCCTCAGCCAGCAAAGCTTTGCTGGCTGAGGAATTCTGGGAGTTGAAGTCCACAAGTCTTAAAGTTGCCAAGGTTGGAGACCCCTGTTACATAGCATTTGATTAAATTTATAATCAGTTGTCATGTTTTAGCTTAATAGGCTTTTAAAATATTTCCCTGGTTTTTCCATGATAGAGGAGAAGCAAGTAGAAATGTACAGCTAGTGCTGCCCACTTCTTGTTAGAAATGTTTACTTGGAAGCATGCACATAACTGAGCAAGACTTAAAAAAAACATTTTATTATCTTGGGTCTTCTCGGTATCCTCACTGGATAAGCCAGGGGCCACGCTTTTTCCTGGATTTCTTCTAAGTATCATGAGGAAGAAGGTCTGATTTAAGCATGGATTGTCAGTTCATTGATATTGTTCTTTTAAAAAAGTATAAATGCTTCTGTATTCCCGTTTATCACCCCCAGAATCCTAGAAAGAAAAAAGCTGAGTAGCCATTTGTCAGGAATGTTGTAGTAGAAGATCCCTGCCCTGAATTGGGGGTGGGGGGAGTGTAGCACTATTCATTGCATTTTATCATTCTATAATTATCATTTGAGCTGTGCTTAAGTGGGACTGGGAAAACAAATGAAACCTAGATAGATATTTATTTTGCATCCATTCTGATGTACTTTCCCAGGGGGATGTGTGCAGTAGAAGAACCTGATACCTCAATTCTATCTGACATCAGTTTTGACCATTCAGACAAGGAAGTTGTAAGTTTCATTCCTTTCTTTCAAGCTCAACATGGGAGAAGTAAAAGGGCTTAGACCTGGGGTAGGCAACCTTGGCTCTTTTATGACTCGTGGACTTCAACTCCCAGAATTCCTGAACCAGCATGGCTCAGCTTGGAAACCTCTCCCTTTCCCCTCAGCATGGTTGGCTGAGGATTTCTGGGAGTTGAAGTCCACGAGTCATAAAAGAGCCAAGGTTGCCTACCCCTGGCTTAGAGCAAACTTGCCAAGCTTTTCAGAGTTGGAGAAATGTGTTAGAAGAAATTATTATTCTGTCCAAATGTTCATTGACAAGGTAGCACATAAGGATTCTTTCCAGTAGGATATCAGAGCCTACACATGGATCACAAAGAAAATAGCACAAGGACATTTTAATGCAGCTAATGCAGCCCACTGTATTGCACACAGTGAGTGTCATTATAAAAAAAAAATATGCATATGTGATGTGTGAAGGGAAGAAGAGTAGTAACACAAAATTAAAGGATTGATTCTGCCACAAAAACATTCATCGGGAGTTGTTCATAGATTTTTCATGGATTAAACAGGGAGCAAAGTTTCTTATTGCATTCCATGAGCAAACGCATCCAGCTGGATCCAGCCACTAACTGCCTGTATGGCCATAATTTTTATTATGTGTTGCATTTCATTTCTTTCTGACCTCTGGTTTCACTGTTCTACTCCCAACTATCTCAATCATTGCCTCTAGTATGGAGAGATTTTTTTTCTTCTCAAGGTAGCACTAGTGCATTTCATAAGGTAGATGGTTATCTGCAGTCTTTTGTAATCATTGTTGTTATATCAAGTCCCAGCAACTCTGAGTGGTTCAAGTCTTCGATGCCACAAGACTTTGGTGTTGGGGAAAAGCAAATTAACAAGGCTGAAGGCTTTTGTGTGGCTCTGCTTTTTACTGATTTTATTACCGGGAGTGAATACCATTTTGCTGCTCCATGCTATACTTCTAGATGTCCCTGGACATACCCATTTATGGGCCCTGCTATTCCATTTTAGCAGATAGAGATTTGACATAATCAAGGTGTGGGTTGAAATTGACAAGAGTCTGCCAGATTTTCTTCCAGCTTGAGGGAGAGGTTGCAGGTGCAATAGAACAGGGGTCCCCAACCCCCGGTCCATGGTCCAGTACTGGTCCGTGGCATACCAGCAACCGGTCCGCACAAACAAGCAAAGCCCCATCTGCAGGATGCAGGCAGTATGCAAAACCACACCCCCTCTGGTCTGCGGAAAAACCTCTCTTCATGTAACCAGTCCCTGATGCCCAAAAGGTTGGGGACCTCTGCAATAGAAGGCCCTGGTGTGAAATACGAGCGCAATTCGGAAATAAACCTCCATTTGATTATCAATGACAGACACTCGCAGATACAGAACTACAACTTTACATTACTTTTTGACATAATCACCATTCAAATTGAGGCACTTGTCATAATGTCTTACAAGGTTTGAAATTCCTTCTGCAAAAAAATCTCCCACCTGGGAATAAAGCCATCCTGTAACAGGATCGTGAAGTGCATTGTTATCGTTGAAGCGGTGCAATGCAAGCCATTGTTTCATGTGCTTGAAGAGGTAGTAGTCGCTCAGCACC
>NW_015405978.1:0-2573 GCF_001527695.2 Protobothrops mucrosquamatus
CCCCCCCCCCAATTTCCCATCCCATTCCGTAATCCATATTTACTTCTTAAGCACAGCACGGGGCATTCAAGCCAGCAAAACCAGGCAGACACCCAGCACTTTAAAGGTTATCTCTCTCTTTCTCCCCATTCCCCCCCTCCAACCCCTCCATCTCTTTTAGTCATTTATTGGTACTCAGACAGATCTTTCCTATAAGGGGTTCGGTCGGTTCCATAAGTTGAAAGAAAGCCGGTGATACCCTATCGAGCGCCAGTTACACTGGGAAGCGACGACCCCTCAATCTCAAAAGGAGACCCGATCTCGGCTTCTAGGGCAAAGCAGTCAGACGAAGGCGCGATACCTCCTCCCCATCATCACCGCCATCTACTTACCTATGGGCGTAACTGTCCGAAGCCCGCCAAGAAACTACATTAGCCTCCTCCTCTCTTTACTAGCCATTGCTGATTATAAACATAACCAACCCAGCGGGCCGCGCATGCGCCTTTCGGATGGTTCTGCGCTTTTCACACCGACGAACTCCCAGCCACTCCGAGGAAGAGAGGGGAGGAGAGTTCAAGTGACGTAAGCGTCAAACAGTCTTTTTTTTTTTTTTTTTTTTTTAAAGCACTGTAGTGAGAATGCAGCATAGAGGTAAGAATGGTGGAGAAAGAAGGTGTAGCTGTCTAACAACGGGTCTTCGTCGGCACATTGACTCCTGGCATAACAAATGTAGTCAAGCTCAGCAAGTTAAAAAAAAAAAGTAGCCATGGGTTGGTTGAAAGTCATATGGAAGGCAGGAGTTACAAGCAGACTTATGACCTTTTGGGGACGCAAACTCTCTTTCCCCCCTCCCGTGCATTTGTTTTTCTTCGTTGCGGGTTCCTATACCTTTAAAAATATGACAGAAGAAGAGGGTTTCCTACAGAGAAGGTTCCAATTAGAGCTCGTGGTTCAGCTAGAAATCTTATAACATGAGAGTTAAATTTTCGTCATTGAAAATATTTATCTGACTGGCTTATGGTAAGAATCAAAACTACTGTTTAAAAAAAAAAATCGGAAAGATGAGTGAATGTTAAAACCAGCCAAAGCTTTCAGGACTTAAACTCCTAACGTGCAGGACTCGGGCCCTGTCATTTGAGAGCCTGAGCTCTTAATAGAAAATCACTCTCAGTATAACTCTTTAGGTTCGGTCCCCTTGAGAGTCTGTCTGCCAGGAGAGGGGAAGGGAGCTACGCAGGCGCGGGATTGGTGGTCAAGATTTTTCCTTTGGAGTTGAAAAGAATCTTCCCCATCTGGTAATTCTGAAAGTTCCGGCTCTGGAAGTTCTGCTTGCGAGCACGTGGGGAAGGTCACGTGATTGAATTTGCTGTGGTCAGTTGGTTTACAGAAAACTTACTCAGCATTCCAATGATCGTGGTGTTTTTTTTACCGTGACCGTATTTTCTTGGGGAAAAAAAAATAAAGCACAGTCTGAGAAAAGGGGAAATCTGAAAGAGGTTCATGAAGATAAAAAAAATTGTAATGGTTTATCATTTTGTTTTAGAAAGGGAAGCTCAAGAGCAAAAGCAAGACAATTAAAAAAATAAATAAATCTGAAGGATGGTTTTCTGAAATAAAGGGCTGTCCAATAAAAGACATTTATAATAAAAGACATATAGTCATTACATTTGCCAAACAAAATTTAGACTTATTCTGGGTGGATTTCTGAGAGTTTAGTGCCAGAGACTGTAGATACAGATATAGATCATATATCTAGATATATGGTGAGAAATAAAATATGAACACCAGGAGATTGCAAAACAATTAAAAGTTTTAATAAAACATTAAAAACCTTTAAAAGAATTTAAAAAGGACCTAGCTTTCGTTGGATCCTACCAACATCATCAGGGTAGGATCCAACGAAAGCTAGGTCCTTTTTAAATTCTTTTAAAGGTTTTTAATGTTTTATTAAAACTTTTAATTGTTTTGCAATCTCCTGGTGTTCATATTTTATTTCTCACCATGGATATACCCAGGAGTCACTCGTCCGTTTTTAGTGTTATTTTTAATCTAGATATATCTAGATAGATAGATTTGTATAGATATAATATTCAAGTTATATGTAAATATGAATTAAGTATTATAAATCAGTTCATAATACAGACTTAACTATACAAAAATTATAAATAAAAATTATATTTTGGTAGCTCTGAAAAGGGTATCTCTCTGGAGAGGCATTCCACAACTGGAACATCAAAACAAGCAATTGCATGTCTCATATAGGTAGTCCTCAATTTATGACTGCTTGCTTAACGACTGTTAGAAGAGGGCTTATGAACTGGATCCGAAATTCCAACTGTTGGGCTCTCCCCACATTCATGTGACTGCACTTTGGTGCCTGACAACACAGCTGCATTTATGTTATGTTATGTTAATTTAATTTGTATACCGCCCTTCTCCCATAGGACTCAGGGCGGTTCACAGCATATTAAAAAACAAATACTATACACAAAATACAAAAATACAGAAATACAAAAATATAAACCCCAATAAAAGCCGAATTAAAAACCAAATATTGCCAGCTGTGTTTCCGATTAAAATTACTTTTAAAATCA